>NW_023044978.1:4868970-5110766 GCF_011762505.2 Arvicanthis niloticus | reverse complement strand
TTTATATGGGCTCGGAGCCAATCAACTCTCTGATTGACCAAAGTCTCTTTTAAGTCTCCATAATGATGTACTGAGATGGGCACAAAGGTAGGCACATGCACAACCAAGGCTAGGTCTAGTGATCCATTCTAGCCTTGTGCTAAAAGCATGTAACATTTTTATAATCCAAGGTATCAGAATTATTCTGAAGGTTGGATAACATAAAGAAAAATGAAGGGTCTACACACACCAACACCAGTTGTGCAGATGTATTCTTAAACACCTTATTAATTTTAATGTTATTAAATGGCTAGGGATATTAAATCTTGTAGCCGAAACATTCTGCACTTCATGAAACATATTTAACAAGACAAAGGCAGATATATCCCTTTTTAACATTTAAAACAGTGGCTACAACACATAATTCAATTGTGTTGAAGCAGGGTAAATTTAAGAAAATACACATATGATTTAATTAAGGACTTACATCCCTTTGAAAACATTAAACAGAGGTTTTAAATCCTCCTATGTTAAGCTTAAAATGAGATTTTAGTCAATTAATATCTCTTAACAAGTTTTAAAAATCACTAAGAGGAAATCAAGATTAAAAGTAAACTATTTTCCTTTGTATGTACACTCACAAGCCAGAAGATGGCGTTAGATCCCCACCACAAATGGTTGTGAGTCACCACGTGGCCGCTGGGAGTTTAGCCTTTATATTTTAAATTAAGTCCAGCCTTTAATGGCTGAGCTATTTCTAACGCCAAATTGACTCAAATATTGAAAGACACTGTCTTTGAATCTTTTTTGAACTAACAAGTATTTTAAAAAATTTTAAAGTTCGTTATATTGAAGCAATAGCTTGTAGAAAAAATTTCTTTAGAGAAATCCACTAATAAAATATAATACACACCAAAAGATTTAAACTCTCACCTTTTTGTATCAATGCAACAACAAAATTTATATATATATATATATATATATATATATATATATATATATATATATAAAATGTAAAACATTAACCATTTTTTGAAGCAATTATTTTTAACAAACATCGCTCCATGGGCTCTTAAACATTATGAATAAATTTATTACCTGTAAACCTTTCACCTTTACCAGAAATGTAAAGGGATAATATAAAAACATCTTTTATATCTCTAAAATTCTATAAGCATTTATTAAAATGGCAGCTGGAGAAGACAAGTTAGGCTGTATAAAACTTAAATTTGAACTTTATTTTGGATTAATTTAATAACCAATCTTTTTTGTCCCATGAGAATATCGGATAAAAGCCGATCTTATTTTCTAACAATTGTTACACATATTAGAGGAATTTAGAACATCTCATTTTTAACAACTTTGATTATAAAGGAAATTAAAATAATTTGAACCATATTTTATAAGCACATTTCTAGGATCTGGTCCGTGAAAACTCAGTGAGAAAGGAACTCTTGGCTCCTGAGCTGCAGAACTCAGTCTGCCTTCTTAATTTAAATGTAAATGTTCTTAATCTCCCTCTGCCTGCAGATTTCAGGCACCGGCCTGGACTGTGTGAATTTGCTTTTATTTAAAGCCTTAAATTTAAACTGTAAACCTTAAAAGACACGTGTTGTATCTTTTCTCTATAAACATAAGCAAATCAAAAATTTTTAAACTCTCAGCTTTAACTATGTATCTGACCATGGCCCACGGCGGTATACCCATCACCAAATGGCAGGAGAGTCAGAGCCGAAATCTTGTAATCCAGCTTCCTTCTTTATGATCCTCAGACAGTTCCAGCTCCTCCTCCTGCGCCCACACATCAGGGCGGCAGCACGGTCAGCTCCACCATCACGTCTGCGCTCCGAAAGGCGAGAGGGGCTGAAGGATGGATGGACAGATTCAGGCCCACTCCGGGCTATAGAATCCGGCTCCAGCCGCTGAGAGCTGCCAGCGTCGCCACTGCCGCCATGAGCCATGGTCCCAAATTAAATTGTTTTCACCTGTGAAATAAGCACAAATAGCCTCTCCCCCCACCCCCCAGCCGGAAGCACGCACCTAGGCAATCTTGCAGCCTCCCTTTCCCATGAGAGGCGGCCGCGGCATCCTCTGCCTGCCTGTGCCTACCAAGTGCTGGGATTAAAGGCATGTGCCACCAAAGCCTGGCTTGCTTTGTCTGTCGCATGTACTGGAACTCAGACGCTCCCCCAAAGACTCTTTTATAAAGGCGGATTCCTTTTTTCTCCAACCTTCCTCCACCTGCCAGTGGTTCCATGGACTCTGCAGCAGTCTGTGTTCCCTTTGAACACCCCCTTTTATCACCAGACCTTCTCTGTAGCCTGCCAACACACTTTAGTTCTGATATGTCCAAGTAGCCATAAAACAATTGCAATATAAGGAAGAGGTTAATTAATGGAGTGGCCGCGGTGGATTTAAATCCGCTTGTCACGACCCCTACTTTAGACATAACTCCTAAAGGTGTACCTCGCACAGCCGCAGTCTTTCAACCTTCCTCGAGGCTCGGGGTCCCCCCCCGCCCCCTCCCCCCCCCCGCTAACGCATAGAAATTCCTGGAAATACCTGGGTTCTCGGCACCAGACCTAACGCGCACCCCCAAGCCTAGCATCCATGGGAGAGAAAGCACAAGATGCAGAGATCGGGTAGTTACTGCAAAACGAGGCCTTTTAATCTGTATCACACACGTGGAAAAACGCGGAAGGGCGCGGAAGGGGCCTGGCTTAAGTACAGTCTAGAGTGACTTATTCACATCTGATTGGCTGTTCGCTCACCACCCAACATTCAGTGACTTTGGCAAGCCTTTCTGCCTAGCAGCTGTGCAGATAATTGTTTACATCTGGAGAAGACACGAGGCTAGCGCCAACTTGGGGTGGCAGATTATATTGCAGCGCCTTACACTCCACCAACAAAATGGATTTTAGAACTTCAATTTCTGCAAAAGGGGAACTTGGGAATCAAAGTTTATTGAAAAGGCTCTCAAAACTAGCACTGTGTCAAAGGGGTGTTTTAAACCTCCATCTTCTACACTAGAAGACTTCAGGTCAACTAGCAAGTGAAGATCCAAAAAAACGATCTCTTCTGCCCATGTCTCACAAACAAGTCTATTAATAAAAATTTTTTTAAATCCTTCACAATATTAGAATTGCCAATGCCCTTCTATACTTAAAGAAGGAAGGAAATGTCAGGGGCAGCCCTGCATATTCACTGTAAACCTATAATCAATCATAGGACTAAAATCAGCAATAGGCTTGACATACATGGTCTTGGGTCTCTGTGGAAAAGCACAGAAACAGATGGTTATTAGCTATTGTAAACAAGCAACTTTGGTGGAAAGTTACCATAGACCTGTTGTCGTAGAAAGTTGTCATAGACCTTGTAAATAGGTAGCCATTTTGGATAGTACCAACTTAGATAAAAAAGAACAGGAGTGATGGAATCAGAGAGCTCAAGAGACAAGGGAAGTTGAACAGAGGCCACAGGGGGACTTGGGGAACCAACGTTCTCCATTGGCATTAGTCTCAACACTGGCTTCCCATATAGCAGCAGGAGGCACAGCACTGGACACATGGCACTCTGTGAGCTGCTCTGTGCATCCATGATGCCTTTAGTTTCCCTTGATTGAGCCCATAGTGTGGTGGGAGATGAAAAGAAGGGCCCCCACAAAAACCTTGGTCTACTTACCCAGTCACACAGGTTGGTATCTCAGGTATCTATCAATGAATTCTGGTAGATGCTGCCTCACAAAGTCATCCAATCATCTGTTGTGCACAAAGGCCTAGATAGTCTTGCTGCCCACTTCCAAAATCTCACCTGCATTCCAGCTAGCATGATGAGCTGAGGACAAGGACATATCTAAACAAGGAGGGAATATTTCATCTCGACATTCCCATTTGAAAACTCTGCTCTGGACTCAGGCCCCCAATTCTAAGCAACTACAAAATAAGCATCTCCATGCAACTGACCAGGATACCTGGCAACCATTATGAGCTAATTCAAGCTCCCTCAGAATCTCTCTCCTCTCTGAAAACCTCCACCCCACCTCCATCACACCCCAGCCATTCACCAACTGCCATGCAACACTCTGTGGACACTTTGATCATCTTCCTGCCTCTAAAGTTCCCAAGTCACTCTCACCATGGATCCTTCTTTCTATATCCTACCACACAACCACATACCTACCTGTGCAGGGACCAGGCACACATGCAACTCAGAGCTTTCTGAATAGATTCAAGTGGACTCAAGATGACAGGCAACTAGGGACAAAGCACAATGAGCATGTCTCACTTGTCTCACCAGGATCCCTGTAGCACAATTCCTCACCAACTCCTCCTAGACATATTCACACCAAGGTCTTCTGAGGGTGCACATTGGAAATACTCAAGGTGTCTTAAAACTTTCTCTCCAAGTGTTCAATACCACAGCATTATAGCAACTGGCTAGCTAGCCACCTATCTATCTATCTATCTATCTATCTATCTATCTATCTATCTATCTGGCAATCTATCTATCATTTATCTTTTTCTACCTACCAACCTATATACATATCTACCTACCTACCAACCTTCCAACTTTCTTACATACCTCCAATCTTTTTATCTATCTATCTGTCTATCTATCTATCTATCTATCTATCTATGTATCTTTTTCTATCTACCTAACTACCTACCTACCTCCTTCTATCTCTTTTTGCCTTGCCAATACATACACATCCAGGTACATTTTCTAGGGCAGAAGCACCTCTTTGTTTACCAGATAATGAATTCCATGGTCAATTCTGAAATGATTTTCACTATCCACCAGGAAGCCTTCCTTTCCTGAGCAGTGAGAGTCTCCAGAGGTCCTCTCCTGCACTCTTAAGAGCTTAAGTCACAGCTGGTGTAAGTAGACCCATCTAACAACCACCAGGAGAGAAGTCTGGCATTGATTTCCACTTCTGCCTCCCTACCAAGCTTTCTTGAGGCATCTGCTCTGACAGAATCAAGACAGCTCTTTCTATCCAGGCAGTCCTGCTCTGAGTTCTCAGAGGTGCAAGGCCCACCACCCCAAACAAGGAAGAATCCTGTCACCCTCTATATTATTTATTGCTAAACAATTGTCTCATCCTTTTACCAAGACAGAAGGTACCATCAGGAACAATTTCCCTGTTGTCCACAATAAGTATTTCTACACCTTGTGCCATCCTGTGCTATGGAGTGGTCACACATACCACCTTAAGGTTTTTTATTACATTGAACCTAACCTTCCCAGACCAAGCTGTGCTCAACACCATAAGAAATGATAAATTAATAAATGTATAAATGAATAACTCTTAATATTGATTCAGCCTTCGCCATCAATGTTCAATATCCGTGATCAATACTCTTTTATCTATAGGTTGAGGTTGACCTTATTCATTATTATTACTACTATTATTTATTTTTTTTTCTGTTTTTTGACTGGAATGATGATTTTTCTTGATCATGGTAATGTTTTGTGAGTCACAGAGGTATGACATCATGAGTATGACATCATCTGTGTGACATCATGGGCATGACATCATGGGTGTTACATTATGGGTATGATATCATGTATATGACATCATGAGTGTCACAGTGTGACATCATGCATGTGTCATCAAGTGTGTTACATGGGTATGACCTCATGGGTATGAAATCATAGGTGTTATATCATGAGGGTGAAATCACAAGTGTGACATCACAAGTGTGAAATCACAAGTGTGACATTGCAAGTGTGACTTTAAGGGCATGACATCATGAGTTTTATATCATGACTGCTTTAAACATGGCAATAGTTAAAAGAAATTTCAATTTTCATTTTGAAATTAAATGTCTCAAGATGATTACTTGATTTATGATTGTCTAAGATTTCTGTGAATTATTTTACATACTTGTGAATGTTTCCTAAATCATATCATTATTAATAATAACATTATAAAGTTCTTCCAATAAAACCACATTTGCGCAGTAAATTTAAAAATGAAGATAACTGAATAGTATATTTTATAGCATTGATAACTCAGTAATTAATGTTTTTTTCTCAGACTTTTAAAAGTTATTCATTTTCTTTGTCAGAATACAAAGAAATGTTTCATTACAGCACTTTTGTGCATATGCTTTTATTCATATACATATTTATATACATAAGCTTTTATTGATTTTATTGCACATGTGTAATGGAATTGTCCATTGTTGTCTAGATAATTACCAAGTTTATTCATGTCCATGAACAAGCAACTGGATGCATTGGAAAGACAGAAGACTAAGTCTTGTAGAAGTCCAAATTAGTAACTTTATATATTCAGAATGGGAGAAGCTTGAGACTGGAAGTCAGTTGAACAAATGATGGTTTGAATATTTAATAGGCCCCTGGTGTCCCTTCCTTTCCAGTATTTGACCTGTCTAAATAATCCCCAAGGTGTTTTCCTGCTATTTTTCTTGACAGACTCTTCTGAGAACAAAAACACATCATATCAGGGAGCCTGCCTTAGTTTTTCCTTAATGCTTGTCATCTTGTAACTCCTCCTAATGTATGTTTCTCTCTCTCAATTCTCTCTCTCTCTCTCTCTCTCTCTCTCTCTCTCTCTCTCTCTCTTTCTCTCTCTCTGGCTCTCTCTATGTTTGTGTGTAATGTGTTTTCATGTATGTAGGTGCACATATGTATGGGTATGTATGCATATGTGTGCATGTGCCTGATCACATGTTAATGTTAATGTTGGGTGTCTTTGATGAGTCACCCACAAACCACTAGCCAGTTTGTCCCTGGGATTCCCAGTCTTCAACTGTCCAGAGTATAGGTGAGCAGCCACACTCACTCAACAGTGAGTACTGGAGATCTAAATTTTTGTCCTCACATTTGTGTGGCAAGTGCTTTATCCACTCAACTAACTAACCAACTCTATTATTTTTTGAAAAATATTATTAAAAATTGACATTTATGTCCTTTATTTACTTTCTGAAAAGTTTGTTGGTGGCATACATAAAAGCTGTTGAATTTTAAATGTTGATTTTGGATCATTCCACTTTGCTGAAAATGTACATATGTGAGTTTTCTGCTGAAGGATTGTAAGCACACGATCACATTTTCTGTGAATAGGGATCATTTGACTTCTTCCTCTCTTATTTGTATCCCTGGGGGTATGTAAACTAGTTTAGCACTGTGTAAATCACTACATAGGTTTTCAAACATAGACTTATTATATGGCCTAGCTGTCACACTCCTGGACAAATACCCAAAGACCCTAAGACCTACTACTGACATACATGCAATGCATGTTTATTGCTTCAGTATTCACACTACCAAACAAATGGAACCATTTCTTTCCATTATGAGCTTATTAGAAAAAATGTAATTCATATATATATACATACATATATACATACACACACATAAACATACATATATACATATGTAATAGTATTTTAGTCAACTGAAAAGGTAGATGAAATCATGGCATTTGGAGACAATTGGATGGAAGGAGTGATTGTTATGTTAGGTGAAGTAACAGATTTAGAAATAGGGAATTAACAGATTTACTCTCAAGTGGGTTTGAGGTTATTTTTATATGATTTTATGATGTGTTCCTCATTTTTCAAGGACTTTTACCATGAAGGGGTGTTGAATTATGTCAAATTCTTTCTCAACATGTACTGAAATGACCACGTGGTTCTTGTTTTTCCTGAGTTTGTTTATATAGTGGATTACATAGATGGCTTTCCAAATATTGAGCTACCCCTACATTCCTGGGATAAAGCCTACTTGATCCTGATGGATGATTGTTTTGATGTGCTCTCTTGGGTACGGACTGTGAGAATTTTATTGAGTATTTTTGCATCGATATTCTTAAGAAAGATTGGTCTGATGTTCTCTTCCTTTGTTGTGTCTTTGTGTGGTTTAGGTATGGGTGTGATTGTGGCAACATAGATCTAATTGGATAATGTTCCCTTTGTTTCTATTTTGTGGAATACTTTGAAGAGAATTGGTATTAGGTCTTCCTTGAAGGTCTGATAGAATTTTAAACTAAAAGCATCTGGTCCTGGGCATTTTGGGCAGGGAGAATTTTCATGACTGCTGCTATTTCTTTAGGGGTTATAAGACAGTTTACATGGCTTATCTGCTCCTGATTTAACTTTCTAACCAGCCTTCAACTCCCCTCTGAAGAGATGGTAGCCTCTCACTTATGCCACAGCCTGACAACTTTTCAGGAGCTCTGCTGTAACCAGGGACAAAGGAATCCTCCCCACCAAAGACAGATCTCTCCGCCTCATAAGAGGCCTGCTCCAACCCATGTCACAGAGCTCTACCTGGATACCAAGAGTGTCAGACTCCAGTCAGAGACACATTGACACCAGAGATAACCAGATGGTGAGAGGGAAGCACAAGAACACAAGCAACAGAAGCCAATGTAACTTGATAGCATCAGAACCCAGATCTCCCAACACAGCAAGCCTTGGAGACACTAATACACTTGAAAAGCAAGATTTTGATCTATCTACCATACCATTTCATGAAGATGTTAGAGGCCTTTAAGAAGGATGTAAACAACTCACTGAGAGATATACAGGAAAGGGTCTTTTATTTATTAAACAAAGCTCAAGTTCTTATATTCCTGGCAATGATGATGTTTCCTACTCTTTGTGATAAGAGAGTGCAGAGATGAATACTTTGTCTCACTTCATATGTGACAAAATATGGAAATTGATTTTCTCATCTGTTAACAATAATAACCTACATTGTCTGCTTAGAAATACAGCAAAATCACAGTGGGAAGAGAAAATCTTTGTTATCACAACTAATTGCAGTTTTTTTCTTTTTATTTATTTCTTTTTATGTTTTATTTATATTTCAGATGTCATCCCCTTTCTTATTTCCCTCCCTAGAAAACCCCTATCCCATGCCCCCTTTTCTTTTTGTTTTTATACACTTTTAAAATGTTAATCAAAGGCTTTAAAAGTTTGTTAATGCTCAATCAGAAGCATAACCCAATACCCAACCTGGATGTATCAACTCTCTAACTGGTGGAGACACGTGAACATCTGCCTCCATGTCCCCACTCTCTTTCTCTCTCTTTCTCTCTCTCATCACCTAGCTTCACACTTCCTGTTAGAATAAAACTTTTCTCTCAAATGCAATTTAGAGCATACTTATTCCTAATTGTACCAGTGAGGTAGAAGATAGTTCTGATTCCCAGTCCATCATTTGGTTGACTAACCAGAACCTCTGTCATCTCTCCTAACTAAAGCACTTAGTTCTGAACCTGGCATCTTTTCTTGGCTTTAGAATGAATATCAGCTGAAAACCATCCACTCATACCTTTTCTCTCAAAGTAAATAACCAGGATTGGCTATGAGACTATAGGACCACAACTCCATCAGAAATCCAGAATGACTGAGTTAACTGAAATTATGTGAAGCACAAAGCATAGCTTCTCAGACTTTGCCAATTTATAGATACCACTGAACAACTGGGTAGACCCTGTACTACAAAACACTGGAGCATCTGATCTTCAGCCTTCTGGCCCAGGATCATCTGACAGACCTTAGTGGTGTAGAATTATTTAGGGCTGATTACTCTGTCTGGGCAGATATAATCAGTTGACTATTCTGCATGTGTGTCCTTTTCTGGACAGTAATTTGTCTGTAGATGGAAAGAGGCAATTCTTGCCTAGTGGCTCACACTGCACAACTGGAGTAATTTCAAGGATGCTCAATTTTTTCTAAGAATCCACAACAGGAAGCTTTCAGGAGCAGATGGATCTTTATTCAAAATGAACCTAATTATAGAAATGTTTGTAACGTCAATTCTATGGACTTCTGATGTTTTGAAAACCAACTATAAACGTAAGGTAACCTGGACTGTTGACTGTTATCTCCTCTCAGCTTTTTCTAAGTAAAATATTGAAAACACTGTAACAATAAACTCAAAGCCATGAATTTGCTATAGTCCCTTAACTCATAGGCTAACCATACAAAATCATTTATAAAAGTTAAAGAAGAACTGGGTCTAAGCCTTGTATTCCTCAGTGTGTTATACAGGCACAATGCCCATGAGAATATCAATATTCATCTCACATTTGTATCAATAAGAAGCTCATACCAATAAAAACCTTAAATTTGAAATCAAAGTAAATTTTGTACCATTTAAGAAATTATAACTTCATCTTGATATTAATTATACAGATTTCTACCAATAGGTTATGGCTATGCAATAAGTTCTAGCTAATCCTCCCTGTTCCAACAAAACTACTACTTGTCCCTAGAAAGACATACCAATATTAACCACCTTAGTCCACATGCCCAGGGAATAGGGGCACTGACTCTTCTTTAACTTCTTCCAGCTGATTATGAGCATTGATATATTAGAAGAGGGGTGGTGGGAAGAGTAAATTGAGAAGCCTCTGATGCTGTGTCTTCAATGCATCCAGATGGAATTCCAGGACATCAGAGGTTTGGGCAGGACTACTAAGTATGCTTGATGAGTAGATACACCAAGGTTGTGAATTCTGTAGTATACAATTCTCAGAAAAAGTTTTAGTATCAAGAAAAATTTTTTTCCTAGAGGTTTGACATTTTTTAAAGATGTTGGTTTTAGCAACTTTTCTTTATTTTTCCCTTGTTAAAAATAGTTGTAATATTTTTAGTTCAAATTTTATCCCCTTATCCCATTTCCATCACCACCCAGGAACCCTTTATCCCATCCTGCCTCCCCCCTTGTGCTTCTATGAGGGTATGATTTTCCAGTTTCTATGATGCTGTTTCCAGTAACATAAATTGCCTCCTAAATTTCTAAGTCCTTCCCTTTATGTTATTAAATCTCCTATTCTTTCTTTCCTTTTTTTCTCATTTTTCCCTTTTTAGTCTCTTTTTTTTTTAAATTGGGTATTATATTTACATTTCAGATTTTATGCCCTTACCCCACTTCCTCCCACCACCCAGAAACCTCCTTTTCTATCCCCATTCCTCATGCTTCTATGAGGCAGTGCCCACACTTATCCCCCCACTACTGCCCCTCCACCCTCAGGTCCACCCCAGTCTGTGTTTGTTTTTTATGGTACAAAGAATCTCCTCTCCCACTTATGCCTGACAATTACATCCTCTCCTACATATACTGCTGGAGTCATGGGTCATTCCCTATGTTCTCCCAGGCTGGTGG
Organism: Arvicanthis niloticus; assembly: GCF_011762505.2. Lineage (NCBI taxonomy): Eukaryota > Metazoa > Chordata > Mammalia > Rodentia > Muridae > Arvicanthis > Arvicanthis niloticus. The sequence goes on along the minus strand of NW_023044978.1, from coordinate 5,099,639 downwards.
TTTAGACCCTGGGGGGCTGTGGTTGTTTGCTATTGTTGCTTTCCTCCTGCTCCTGGGGTCACAAACCCTTTCTGCTCTTTCAGTCTTCTCTCTAAGTTCTCCATTGGGAAACCCTTGATCATATCAGTGGTTAGCTGTGAGCATCGTCCTCTGAATGTGTTAGTCTTTGGCAGACCTTTAACTACACAGCTATATCATATTCTTGATAGCATGCACCTCCAGTCATCCACATAAGTGTCTAGCTAAGGTGACAGTACATAGGATGAATACCCAGGTGGAATGGACTCCTGATAGCCCCTCCTCCAGTTTCTGTCCTGTGTTTTGTTTCTATATTTGCTCCCTTGATTTTTTTATTTTTTTACTTTTTCTAGGTAGAACTGAGGCATCCCCTCTTGGTCTTACTTCTTCATGTGGTCTGTAGGTTGAATCTTTGCTATTCCAAGCTTTTGGGTGAACATCCACTTAACAGTGAGTAAATACTATGTGTGTTCTTTTGTGATTGGGGTAACTCTCTCAGGATGATAATTTCTAGATACATCCATTTACCTAAAAATTTCTCTAATTCATTATTTTTAATAGCTGAGTATTACTCCATTGTGTTGATGTACAGCACTTTTGGATCCATTTCTCTGTTAAGGAACATTTTGTTTTTTTCCAGCTTCTGGCTATTATAAATATGGCTGCTATGAACCTAGTGGAGCATATGTCCTTATTATATGTTGGAGCATATTCTGAATATATGCCCTGGAGTGGTATAACTGGATCCTGAGGTCCAGTTTTCTGAAGAATTACCAAACTTATTTCCATAGTGTTTGGGCCAGCTTGCAATCCCACCTACAATGGAGGAGTGTTCTTTCTCTGCATCCTTGCCATCATCTATGTGAGTTTTTTATCTTTGCCATTCTGACTGGTGTGAGGTGGTATCTCAGGGTTGTTTTGATTTTCATTTCACTGATGACTAAGGATGTTGAGCATTTTCTAAGGTGCTTCTCAGCCATTCGAGTTTCCTCTGTTGAGAATTCTTTGTTTAGCTCTGTATCCCATTTTTCAATAGGGTTTTATGGTTGTCTGGAGTCCAATTTCTTGAGTTCTTTGTATATCTTGAATATTATCTCTCTATCAAATGTAGTATTGGTTAAGATATTTTCCCAATCTTTTGGTTGCCATTCCTTCCTATTGACAATATCCTTTGCCTTACAAGAAGCTTTGCAATTTTATGAGGCCCAATTTACCAATTCTAGATCCTGGAGCATAAGCCATTGGTGTTCTGTTCAGGAACTTTTCCCCTGTGCTTAGGTATTTGAGGGTCTTTCCTACCTTCTCTTATATTACTTTCAGTGTGTCTGCTTTTAAGTGAAGACCATTTATCCACTTAGATTTGAGCTTCGTACAAGGAAATATGAATGAATTGACTTGGATCCTTCTACATGTTGACCTCCACTTGAACCAGCACCATTTGCTGAAGATGCTGTCCTTTTTACACTGGATGATTTTAGCTCCTTTGTCAAAGATCAAGTGACCATAGGTATATGGACTCATTTCTGGATCTTCAATTCTATTCCATTGATCTTCTTGACTGTCTCTGTACCAATACCATTCAGATTTTATTACTATTGCCCTGTAGAATACTTTGAGGTCAGGGATGGTGATTCCTCCAAAAGTTCTTTTGTTGTTGAGAATAGTTCTCACTATCCTGGGTTTTTTGTTGTTCCAAATAAATTTGTGAATTGCTTTTTCTACCTCTATGATGAACTGATTTGAAATTTTGATGGGGATTGCATTGCATCTATAGATGGTTTCTGGCAAGATGGCCATTTTTACTAAATTAATCCTGCCAATCCAGGAGTATGGGAGATCTTTCCATCTTCTGAGATCTTCTTGTATTTCTTTTTTCAGAGACTTGAAGTTCTTGTCATACAGATCTTTCACTTGCTTGGTTATATTCACTCCAAGATATTTTATATCATTTGTAACTATTGTAAAAGATGTCATTTCCCTAATTTAATTATCAGCCTGTTTACATTTGGAGTATAGGAAGGCTACTGATATATTTGAGTTGATTTTATATCCAGCCACTGTGCTGAAATTGTTTATCAGGTTTAGGAGTTCTCTGGTGGAAGTTTTAGGGTCACTTTATACTACCATATCTTCTGCAAATAGTGAAAATTTACTATTTGTCAAAATGTCTTCCTTTCCTATTTGTATCCCTTTGACTTCCTTTTGTTGTCTACTCACTCTAGCTATAAATTCCTGTACTATATTGAACACGTAGGGTGAGAGTGAGCAGCCTTGTCTAGTCCCTGATCTTAGTGGGATTGCTTCAAGTTTCTCTCCATTTAGTTTGATGGTGGCTGCTAGCTTGCTGTGTATTGCTTTTACAATATTTACATATGGACCTTGAATTTCTAATCTTTCCAAGACTTTTAACATGAAGAGTTGTTGAATTTTGTCAAATGCTTTCTCAGCATCTAGTGAGATGATCATGTGTTTTTTTTTCATTGAGATTATTTATGTAGTGGATTACATTGATGGATTTCTGAATATTGAACCATTCCTGCATTCCTGAGATAAAGCCTACTTGATCATGATGGATGATTGCTTTGATGTGTTGTTGGATTCAGTTTGTGAGAATTTTATTCAGTGTTTTTGCATCAATATTCTTAAGAGAGATTGGTGTATAGTTCTCTTTCTTTGCTGAGTCTTTGTGAGGCTTAGGTAAGAACATAACTGTAGCTTCACAGAATGAATTTGGTATTGTTCCTTCTATTTCTAGTCTGTGGAATCATTTGAAGAGAATTGGTATTAGGTCTTCCTGGAAGGTCTGATAGAATTCTGTGCTAAAACCACCTGGCCCCTGACTTTTTTTTTTTCTGGGAAGATATTAAATGACTTCTTCTATTTCTTTAGATTTTATGTGACTGATTAGATGGCTTATCTGCTCCTCATTTAACATTGATACCTGGTATCTATCTAGAAAATTGTCCATTTTATCCAGATTTTCCAATTTTGTTGAGTATAGTAGGATTTTTGTAGTAGGATCTGATGATTTTTCTTTTAATTTCCTCTGTTTCTGTTGATATGTCTCCCTTTTCAGTTCAGATTTTATTAATTTGAGTACTGTCTTTGTGCCCTTTGGTTAGTCTGGGTAAGGGTATGTCTATCTTGTTGATTTTCTTAAAGAACCATCTCCTGGTTTTGTTGATATTTTGTATAGTTCTTTATGTTTCAACTTGGTTGATTTCAGCCCTGAGTTTGATTATTTCCTGCCATCAACTCCCCTTGGGTATATTACCGTCTTTTTGTTCTAATGCTTTCAGGTGTGCTGTCAAGTTATTAAATGTATGCTCTTTCCATTTTCTTTTTGTGGGCACTTAGAGCTATGGTTTTTCTTTTAGTACTGCTTTATTCTATTAGTATGGAGTCCCACAACTTTTCATATGATGCGTCCTCATTTTCAATTAAATCTAAAAAGTCTTTAATTTCTTTATTTCTTCCTTTACCAAGTTATCACTGAAAAGAGCATTGTTCGGTTTCTAAGTGTATGTGGGCTTTCCATTATTTTTGTCCATGTCAAAGACGAGTTTTAGTCCATGGTGGTCTGATAGGGTACAATGGATTATTTCAATCTTTTTGTATCTGTTGAGGCCTATTTTGTGACCAATTACATGGTCTATTTTGGAAAAGGTACTATAAGGTGTGGAGAAAAGGGTATAATCTTTTGTTTTAGGATGAAATGTTCTGTAGCTGTAAATTAAGTCCAATTGGTTCATAACTTCTGTTAGTTTCATTGTGTCCTACTTTAGTTTTTGTTGCAAAGATCTGTCCATAGCTGAGAGTAGAGTGTTGAAATCTCCCATTATTATTGAGTGAGATGCAATGCATGCTTTAACATTTAGTAAAGTTTCTTTTATGTATATGGGTGCCCTTCTATTTGGAGCAAAGGTGTTCCAAATAACAAGTTCCTTTTGGTACCTTTTTCCTTTGATGAATATAAAGTGTCCCTCTTTATCTTTTTTGATTACTTTTGGTTAAGAAACAATTTTATTTGATATTAGAATTGCTACTCCAGCTTGTTTCTTGGGGCCATTTGTTTGGAAGATTGTTTTCCAACTTTTACTCTGAGATAGTGTCTGTCTTTTATACAAAGGTGCATTTTCTGTATGCAGCAAAATGTTGGGTCCTGATTATGTATCCAGTCTGATAGTCTTTGTCTTTTTATTGGAGAATTGAGTCCATTCATATTAAGAGATATTAAGAAAAAATGAATGTTGTTTTGTTATTTTTGTTATTGGCAGTATATAGCTACCTTCTTTTAGAGTTGTTGGAAAATTAATTTCTTGCTTACTCTACATTGTAATTTCCCTCCTTGTGTTGGAGTTTTCCACCAATTATCCTTTGAAGTGCTGGAGTTGTGGTGAGATATTGTGTAAATTTGGATTTGTCATGGAATATTTAGGTTTCTCCATCAATATCGATTGAGAGTTTTGCTGGGTCTAGTAGTCTGGGCTGGCATTTGTGTTCTCTTAGGGCCTGTATGATATCAGTCCAGGATCTTCTGTCTTTTATAGTCTCTGGCGAGATTTCTGTTATAATTCTTGTAGGTCTTCCTTTATATGTTACTTTGCCTTTTTCCCTTACTGCTTTTAGTATCTTCTCTTTGTTTTGTATATTTGATGTTTTGATTATTATGTGATGGGAGGTGTTTCTTTTTTTTGTCTAGTCTATTTGGGGTTCTGTAGGCTTCTTGTATATTTCAGGACATCTCTTTCTTTAGGTTAGGGAAGTTTTCCTCTATAATTTTGTTGATGATATTTACTGAACCTTTAAGTTGGGAGACTTCACCTTCATCTATACCTATTATCCTTAGGTTTGGTCTTCACATTGTGTCCTGGATTTGCTGGATGTTTTGTGTTAGGAGCTTTTTACATTTCACACTTACTTAGACCCCTGTTTCTATGTTTTCCATGGTATCTTCTGCACATGAAATTCTCTCTTCTATCTCTTGTATTCTGTTGGTAATGATAGCATCTATGACTCCTAATCTTTTTCCTAGGTTTTCTATCTCCAGAGTCGTCTCCCTTTGAGATTTCTTTATTGTTTCTATTTCAATTTTTAGGTCCTGGAAAGTTTTGTGTAATTCCTTAATTTGTTTGGTTGTGTTTTCTCAAATTTCTTTAAGAGCTTCTACCTGTTTACCTGCGTTCTCAAATTCTTTGAGAGTGTTGTTTATATCCCTTTTAAAGTCTTCTATCATCATCATGAGAAGTGATTTTTAATTCTGAGTCCTGCTTTTCTGGTATGAAGTGGTGTTCAGGACTTGCTAGGGTGGGGGAACTGGGTTCTGGTGATGCCAACTCACTTTGGTTTTTGTTGTTTACATTTCTGCACTTGCCTTTCCCCATTTGGATAGCTGTAGTGCTACTTGCACACACTTGTTCTGACTGGAGTCTGCCTTTCCATTTATCTTGGTGGTGTCAGAATCCCTTGGGGTCCGGATGGCTCTGTGATCATGAGCTCCAGCTGCTCTGGGTACAGTGGCTCCTCTAGGATAGTTCAGGATATGGTGTCTCCAGGGAAGTAGACCTGCTAGGTATTTGCTGCTCTGAATGTGGTTGCTCCTATAGGATACTTCAGGATATGGTTTTCCCTGCTCTGCAGCTCTGTGGGCCATGTCCTCTGTATAATGCCTGTAGCTCTGTGGTTTTTGGCATCTCTTGGGTACCTCTGCATCTCTGTGGTCTGTGACCTATAACCTCCCTAGGGTGCCTCTAGACTCAGTTTCCAGAGGGGAGCAGATGTTCTGGAAGACTGTATCCAGGCCAGGGGCGGAAAGTGAGTGTCTCTCTGCAGGGGCAGGGTCTGGATGCCAGGTGTGCTCTTGGGTCTCCCTACTGCCAGTTGTGCTTCTAAGGCCTAGGGCAGTGTGTGGGTTCTCCTATCTGCTGCTCTGCTGTCCATGAGCTCCCTAGGGTGCCTCCAGACCCAGTTTCTACAGGGGAGGAGATCGGCTGGGAGACTGCTCTAGCCACCAGTATCTGGGCCAGGGGCAGAAACTAATTGCAGGTTTTGTTCATCCAATTAATTCTGCTTTGAAACTCTCTTTACCAGCAATATATTGACTATTAGGATTTAAATTTCTTACACTAGCTTCTTGCTCCTGTTTGCTGTTCAGCTGTAATTATCTGCCATTATTTTATTTATACAAACAACTGGCTCAGAATTTTCCTCTGGGTTACTGGAACATATAGTGCTACCTTTCCCCCAACACAAAACATTTTTGTATCAAATTAAATGCTGATGCCTTGCATGATTGCTTTCTAAAGAGAATAGAGCTTAGTGTGTTGGGGCCTGCCAGGAATTATTGCAGTCTGTAATCTTTGCACTAAGGTGGCTAAAGGAAGGTCACAATAGTACAGGGCTAGCCAAGTCTAGATAGGGAAACATTGACCTTATGTTTTTCAAGCCAGAAGTGGTGGCATATATCTCTGACTACACAACTTGGGCACATTTCTGACAGTTCAAGGCCAGCATGGTCTATAAACTGTTTCAAAATACATAATGTATACAGATAGATAGATAGATAGATAGATAGATAGATAGATAGATTCAACAGAATGTTATAAATTGACAGGGGGCATGCTAAAAGCAAATATCTGTGTGTCTTCTGGTTGTAATTTTATAGAAATGAAACAATATTTTAAATCTATAACATAATAATACTCTGGGACAGCCACTGGGGATAGAAGTCCTGGCTGTAAAGCTCACATATCATGCATTGTCTTATTAAAAACCCAGAGATCTTGTAAGAGTCTCCTTTGCCTGACAATTTCTTAATGACAACCGCAAGAGTATTTCATGGACTCTTAAATTCTTCAATATATCCTAATTGCAGCTGTTGTTCTACTAGTCGTTCTATAGCCTGTACTTCTTTCTGAGTTAGAAGCCACTGATTCTCACAAACAGGCTTATCATTGATCCATAAAATTTTATCTGCATATAATTCTTCAGCAGCCCCTATAAAAATGCTGATCATTCTAATTTTCATCTGTGATTAATTTTACTTTCATTTCCCCTAAGAGATCTCTTTCCTATTGGGAGAATGGCAAAGAGGAAATAATGTAGGGTTGAAAAGTACCCACTGTGCCTTCACATTTCCATGTTAGGACTTTTGAACTTTGAACTAGGTTGGAAGCTAGCCCCAGTCTCACCAGAGTAGAGGTGGTATGAAGTGTTGGTCATGTCCCAGGCCAGTCCTTTTCTGCCATGCAAGACTTATCTGCTCCTGTGTCCAATATTCCTTGGATACTTTTTTCTTCTACTTGTATAATATTTAAGGGTCTTTGTCTAGTAATTTCCAGAGTCCAAGCAACCACTACTGTGGAGTCAAAACCTTTATTCTCTCTAATGTGTTTTTGGATTGGATTCAGAAGTTCTATATAAGGGAATAGTATTATCTGAGCTACCAATTGGTTCTTATGTAGTTGTATTGTTTCTTTTCATGGCCTAATCATAAATTTTACCTCTTCTTGGAAGTCTAAACCATTTATTCCAGTAAGTGCTTCAAAATTGTTCTTGTAATTTGAACATTTACCTAATACAAGACCAAAGGTGCCCACTGATAGTGGTCCTTCAAATCCTGTGTGTACTACTTGTACTCCCTCATAAAGAGAGAGTATATGATGTTTGCCTACTCCAAGATCTAATCTTTCACTTCCTGGTATTGCTCTGGGTGAGATTGTGATATTAAACTCAGGAGTCAGAGGATTCAGTTTACTTTTGCCTTCCTCTGTCTCTGTTTTTTGCCTTTTTAGGGGCTGATGACATGCCCATCACCCCTATTTTCATCTCATCATTCAGAGTAGTTTCATTATTATTCCACTAATGCTTTCCCTTTCTACACTGAGGACATAACCCCTGATGTTGGTTTTTATTTGTTATTCTGGAAGACAGGGTTTCTCTGTATAGCCCTGGCTGTCCTGGAACTCACTCTGTAGACCAGGCTGGTCTCAAACTAAACTGCCTCCCAAGTGCTGGAATTAAAGGCATGTGCCAGCACTTCATGGCTGTTTTTCTTATTTTTATTCTTTGATGTCTGCTCTTCTTTTTTACAGTCACAGCTCATATGTCCTTGTTGTTTATAAGAAAAGCACAAAGCCTTTTGGTTTCTTCTTCATTTAAGTTCTGAACATAGGCTTGAAAATGTTGCCCTTGCTTTGCTGTGGCATAGTCCATATTGTGGACCACTGCTGGTGAGGCATTTATACATGCATTAATGTAATCTTGTACAGTCCCTGTTTTTCTGATTGGTCTAACTAGTTCATGGCAGAGAGTATTGACATTTTCCCACGCAATTTGTTTTAATAATGTTTCAGAGCCCTTAGAGGGAGGAAGCATACTGTCTAATGTTTCTTCCAATCTAGCAATAAAGTTCTTATGTGACTCATCTTGTTTTTGTTTGATTCCTGCTAATAGAGTTGTCTTTCCATCAACACAAGGGAGCCTTCTCCAAGCAGCTAGGAAACTTCTTCTAGTACTTCCCATTTTAAACCAACTTGTTCTCTACCCAAGAGCATTGAAATCATAGGTTATCTGCCTTCTTCTTGAAGGCTAAATTCTGAGCCACTTTCCTTGGTCTATCCTCATATTCAGTCTTCCACACTATAAACTGTCCAGGGCTAAAAGTGGACTTTGCAGTCTGATGCAAAACATCAGAGGAGTTGGCCCATGCTTTGCAACTCTTGCACAATCTATAGTGTATGGAGCACTTGGCCCCATGTTCTTGACACAACACTGTAGTTCTTTAAGAGATTTAAAGGAAGAGGTTCCCAATAGGGTGTATCCCCTTCAAAAATAGTTACTGGGAAGCAAAAGTCCAAGTCTCCTTTTGGCCTAGCTTCTTTTATGGCCCTTTTTCTAATTTTCTAAAGACAGGCTTTCTTCCTCTGGGAACCATGGGCTGACACGCAGTACAAAATTATAAAATGCTACCAAACTCTTCTTTGAGGGTTTAGTACTTCTACTTTCTAGCATATGATTTAATACTGCCAAGAACAAGCCTCTGTTCTTGGACTGTGACTGCCCCATGATGTTTACCTTCCCATTGTCTTAACTCAACATTTATCTATCAAGAAGACTTCAGGACTCTTGAAGAAGTCTTATCCATACTTGAAAAGGTGTCTTTTAGAAAAGGAGAGAGAATGCTTACCTGCTTTGAGCTCCACATTTGGGAGCCTCAAAATAATCATATTTTCAGAACTACAATGCTTGTAGAAGTATCTTGAATATTTTGGATAACATAAGCTTTCTGTAAGTCATTGATTATTTTAATCTGTCATTACATAATATGATGGCATTACAAGTAAGTCTTCCAAACACAAAGCTTCTTCTATGTCATGGCAGTGTATAGTTAGAATCAGTGAATAAACAAGAAAAGAGTTCCAGAATATTTGCAGATATAATGAGAAAATAAAGAGATATCATCATGAATGCTGATTGCAATTTTACTTTTCAGTCAAAACTGGTTTTTATCTGGGTCTATTTCTCAGATGTTCATAGTATTAAAATGTTATGTTCATATCAAATTCAGAAAGGGAAAAGTTCACCATAAAACATGGTCTTAGCTTTCAGTGGATAACTTTACTGGTAGGATCAATTCTGCAGAAACCAGCATGTACTCCCTCATTTGATGCCTGCATGTTAGGTCCTATGTCATGGATTCAGAGATCTACTGGTATGTGTTATTTCTCCTTCTGAAACTGGAGATTGTAAATAAAATCGGCATGAAATGCTTTAAAAATAATTGCACCCTGTTTTGTGCCTTGTAAGGGCTTTACCATTTGGGAGGTTTTGTAAAATTAATTGTTAGCTGCTGCCATTTTCTGGCACTCTCTGCCTTCTTAATAGCATTGAAATTGTTCTCTTCCAGTCCAGTCCTAAGAAAGGGCCTTTGTGATTTGCTAATACTAGAACCTAAATGACACAATGTCAATAGATTTAGCATTGATTGCGAAAATACAGGAAGGTAGCCAAGTAGAAGTTATGAAAGAAAGATGGTATAGTGATACACAATTTCTCTCCCTCCTTGCCTTTCTTTTTTTATGACTTGATTACTCTGTGTAAAACCTGGCCAGCTGGGGTCTCTCTCTCTCTCTCTCTCTCTCTCTCTCTCTCTCTCTCTCTCTCTCTCTCTCTCTCTCTCTTTTTCTCTCTCTCCCTCTCTTAAAAGCTCAACCTTTCTATACACCAGGCTAGACTTAAACACAGGGATCCAGCTGCCTCTGCTTCCAGAATTTTGGGATTAAGTCTGTGTATTATTGGCTGGCAAGATGATACACATTCTACTCACTAAATATGTGAAGGATAAATATCCTCAGAAGTTCCAAAGTTTTAAAAATATTTGAAAGCCATTGGTTCAAGTTAGACTGTAGGGTTTGAACTGATTCTTCTTCTTTTACTTAGGTTCAGCTTAGTGTCTCTGAAACATGGGGTTTTAGGCAGTATAAGTAGGACTTAAATGTCTTGGAGAGGGCCTTGGCTTGATTACATAGCTTAATACTTCTTGGTTTCCAGTGTTCACCTACCTTCACTACTTTAAGAGAAGCTGAGCCAAGAATTTCTCCTAATATACATGCTAGTCTAATGCCTCCTGCTGACTAGTGCCTTCAGCTGTGTCCTGATTGTTCTAGCTACTTTGTGCCACTGCTGTTATCTTGACATTACTGAACTGGACTGCTGTTTTAGCCATGAAGAGTTTCATAGTGAATCCAGCTGCTGCTGCCAACCTGTGAATAAAGCTGCTCATTAATGACAAAATCAGATGGGAATTGCTCCAAAGAACTGTTTTGAGCCAGGTCTACTTCCTCCATATCCTTTCTTTTCCAATACATCTGGTGGGTGGTGGCCTAGAAGGCAAGTTATGAAAAGTTATGAAAAGTAGGCTTTGAAAAATTAAAGTTACACACTGTCTAATGGGAATACTATTGTATTGAAAGATTAAGACTATCACGGCAATACTCTAGAAACTAGTAACATTTTTATCACAGGGAACACAAAATTTAATTCCTTCAGGCATCAGAATTTTAAAAACATCAAGAGAAAAACAGGGACATTCACACAAGCAACACTATAGCATGATGTTCAGAGTAAACAAAAACAATCACCTTTGGGGCATCATTAGAGGACATCTGTCAAGGTGCTATAAAACAGTTTGAAGCATTCTTCTCATCCACATATAAAAAAAAACATGCTGCACAAGTTTACTGATGTCATGTGACACAGCCTTAGATGATTTTTGAGCTGAAGTTTCTGATGAAAACATGGTTTCTAAGCCCTGTACTAGTGATCCTTACATGCCTTGTTTTCCCCAGGGCTATCATCTCTATAACAAAAAGGTAGAAGGACTTTTTTGAGTCTTTTGGGGGAGGCATTTACACTTATGGCTTCTTCTTAAGTGTCATAAACTATTCCACAAGATTCATGGCTAATTTCACAGTGCTTCTTCACTGTAAGCATTTAGCTTAGTTCCTGTAACATGTGTGACAGACATGTGATTTTCAATGAAGATATAACTAATTTGGGTGCCAGAATTATAGTCAACAGTTTAGTGAATTATAGATTTTTGAGTCTAGACTTGTTAACACCTTATTGCAAACTATCTTTTTAAAGTAGCTGATACTTCTTATCCCAAATAAGAACACCCCAAGAAGCTGTACACATAGGTAACCTTGAAAGAGTACTGGCTGCTCTTCCTGATGAATTATCATCAATTCAGTGGACCCAAACAGTGGTATACAGCTCTTTGTGGCTCAGTAGAACAGAAACTGACACTTTCTAATGATGAGTGCACATGAGCGGGGCAAATGACATTAACCAGGTAAGTGATAGCAAGGAACTTAAAAAACAACACATACAGGTCAAAGACAGGAATATATCTGTGATTTAAATGACCAATGAATCTACAGAATTACATCTAAAGGCCCAGAACAGGCTTCCCACCTAGCAGCAGAAGGTACTGCAATAAACCCAGGGCAATGTGTGGGCTGCTCTGTTTGGCCCTGAGTCCTTCAGTTTCCCTGGCCCAAAGTGAGGTCGGAGATGAAAATGAAGCCCTTGATACCTCCCTAAGAAACCTTAGTCAATGCATCTGGGCACGATGGTTGGTATCTCAGGTACCCAACAATCTGTGTTCTGCTAGATGCTGCTCTACACAATCAAAACCTGGCCCCTTGACAAACAGGCCCTGGCCTCAGGCCCTTGATTTTAAACTTCTACTAAGAAAGAATCTCCACTCTACCAAGAAACCAGGCAACCATTATGAGCTGATTAGAAAAGCCAAACTCTATTTCAGTAAACAAAGTGTAGATTCACCAAAGACACATAACATTAATATGTAGAAACTTCAGGCACACGCACACACATGCAGATACAGCAATACATATGTGCAACTACCTACATGAAATCACCTTACACATACATGGCATTAACATCCACCTCCAGTCACACACACATACACACACAATCATAAATTAAGAAATATATATATATATATATACACATAAACACACACATATATATGTATATATATACACACATATGTATACATGTATATATACAAATATATAATTCTATACACACACACACACACACACACACACACACACACACACACACACACACATATATTTCAACTCCCCCTGTGGTCTCTGTTCAACTTCGCCTGTCTCCTGAGCTCTCTGAATTCATGACAGAGGTGACTTACCAGATGAGGATCATTCTACAAGGGCCTTCTTGGCTTTGTGCATTGACATGGGAAGTGAGAGAGTGTGGCCAGAAACCATAGAGTCTGTGTCCACAAGAACAGAACTGGCTGTCATCTTTAGGAGATACTCATGTGGATGGTATCAGGCAGGAAGATGTCTTCTATGATTCCGAAGCAGATACCTGAAGGAAGCTTAATAGGAATGTAGAAGCAAAAATCCATGTCAGGCTTCTCTCCTGGTGGTTGTTAGTGGGGTCTTTTTCTACAAGCTATCACTTAATCTCTTGACAGAAAAGAAGGAGAACACATTTTCCCCTGAGTCCTACATGGTGTTTGGTGAATGGCTGGGGTGTGGTGGCAGTGATGTGGAGGGTAAAGAGAGAAGAGAGATTGTGAGGGAGCTAAAATTAGCTCTTAATGGTTGCCTGGTTTCCTGGTCAGTTGCCTGGAGATGCTTATTTAGTAGGTGCTTAGAACTGGGGGCCTGAGGTCAGAGCTTGGTTTCCAAGTAGGCAAGTTGGAATCTAATATTCATTTCTTCTTTTGATATATCCTTGTCCTCAGATAACCATGTTAGATAGCCTGTAGATCAGATTGTGAATGTGGGTGGACAGCCACTATGGGGCTCTGAGGTGGACAGATGACTGGATGACTTTGAGGAGCAGCATCTACCCGAACTCAAATTAAGAGGTAGTTGAGATACCAACCTGTGTGCCCAGGTGTGTAGACAAAATTTTTCAGGGGGTGGGGAAGGCCTCTTTTCGGTTAGCAAATGAAGTCCTCAGGAACACATAGAGCAGCTACCCATTTCTCTGGCTCCAGTGCAGTGCCTCCTGCAGCTAAATAGATAGCCAATGTTGGGACTAATGCCAATTGAGAAGGTTAGTTTCCCACCCCAAACCCCTGTGGCCGCTGTTCACATTACCCTGTTCCCTGAGCCCTGATTCTAACATCTGGCTGCCTTATGAGCTGAGGATCATCCTGGGAGAGATTTCTGTCTGAGTGCCTTTACCTGGCATCTTGTGAGAGTGTAACCATGGACAGAGGAGTCTGCCTCTTCAAAAAAGAGAACTGGCTTGAGCTTAGTGAGCCTTTGTGTGGGAAAACCCAGGCAGCTTCAGTCTGGATCCATCTCTCCACCTGGCCCAGTCCCAGTGTTCTGGCTGGGCACTGAGTGGGCAGAACCATCTCCTGGTCCTCAAGTCCAGGCTTTGATTCTCATGATCTGCCCCTAGGGTCCTGGTTAGAATGAGGTTTATGTAGAGCTCTTACAGGATCCTTTGTACTTACAAGCTGACACCTCTTACAGGATCCTTTGTAAGTACAAGCTGACACCTCTTATTGCTTGATTCTCTCATACTGCACCCTTCAGTGGCTGGCAACTGTCCAGGAGTGAGAAGCACCTAGGAAGGGTTACTCTTCCATCTCCACCATGTACAACCTCTTCTTCCCCTGACACTTGTGGAATAAAATTCATATTTCCAAATCTTATAGGCAGGAGAAAGCGTGCACACAGAAAAGTGCAGGAGCATTCTCTCTTGCAAGATCAAATATATATGCCAGTCAACATAGTGGCAGATGTGCTTGTAGCCAGTCTATTCTGGCTGTACAGGCTGGACTAGGACCTCCTGTCAACTTTTAGGTCCAGAGGAGACCTGTGTGTGAGAAAGTTTTCAGCTGACCAGAGAGGAGGGCCTGCAACCTCAGGTTTGGGAATCCTGACTAGGGAAGCACAGCCTCACAGTCCTGAGCACCATGCAGATGTGACTTAAGGTCTCTACAGTGCAATAGACCTCTGGAGACTCTCAGTGCTCAAAAAAAGAAGTCTTGCTGGTTGTTACTGAAAATCATTTCACAAATGACAATGAATGTATCATCTGGTAAACAGAAAGGTGATTCTGCCTTAGAAAATGTAACTTGAAGTTTATGTATTGGTGACACAAAAGAGATATTTGGAGGTTTGTAAGTACATACGTAGGTAGGTAAGTAGATAGGTAGGTATGAAGGCAGGTAGATATATAGATATATACGTATAAAAAATAAAAAAGAGATAGATAAATAGATAAATGACAGATATATAGATAAATAGACAGACAGACAGACAGACTGACTGACTGACAGACAGACAATTACATATATAGCCAGCTAGTTATTATCATGCTATGGGAGTCAGCAACTTGCAGAGAAAGTTTGATGGCACCTTGAGAATTTTTATCGGCACCCTAAGGGACCTTGGTGTGCAAGGAATTGGTGAGCAGTGGGCATATGCTGCAGGGATCCTGGTGGGACATGCGATAAATACCCATTGTGCTTTGTGTCTAGGTGCCTGTCACCTTGGGTCCACTTGAATCCCTTCAGAGAGCTCTGAGTTGCATGATTGCCTAACTTTTGATCAGGTAGACAGTTGAGTGTGTGCTAGGATACAGAAAGAAGGATCCATGGTGAGAGTGACTTGGGGACTTTAGAGGCAGGGAGAAGATCAAAGTGTCCACAGAATGCTCCATGGCAGTTGTTGAATGGCTGGGGTGTGATGGAGGTTGGGTGGAGGGTTTGAGAGAGGAAAGTGATTCTGAGGGAGCTTGAATTAGCTCATAATGGTTCCCAGGTATCGTGGTCAGTTGCCTGGAGATGCTTATTTTGTAGGTGCTTAAAATTGTGGGCCTGAGGCAAGAGCTTGGTTTTGAAGTGGGCATATCAAGATGAAATATTCAGTTCTTGTTTAGATATGTCCTTATCTTCAGCTCATTGTGCTAGTTGGAATGCAGGTATGATTTTCAAAGTGGGCAGCAAGACCCTCTTGGCCTTTGTGGACAACAGATTATTGGAGGAATTTTTGAGGCAGCATCTACCAGAACTCATAATGATGGATACCTGAGAACCCAACCTATGTGATTGGGTAAGTAGACCATGGTTTTTGTAGGGGACCTTCTTTTTATCTCCCACAACACTCTGGGCTCAATCCAGGGAAACTGAAGACCTCATGGATTCACAGAGCAGCCCATGGAGTGCCATGTTTGTAGTGCAGTGCCTCCTGCTGCTATGTGGGATGCCAGTGTTGAGACTAATGCCAATGGAGAAGGTTCGTTCCCCAACTTCCCCTGTGGCCTCTGTTCAACTTCCCTTGTCTCCTTAGCTCTCTGACTCCACCACTCTTGTTCTTTTTATCTAAGTTGGTACTATCCAAAATGGCTACCTATTTACAAGGTCTATGACAAGGAGTTGGTAATTTTCTACCAAAGCTGCTTTTTTTCAAGTGCTAATGACAATCTCTTTCTGTGCTTTTCCACAGAGTCCCAAGACCATGTATGTCAAGCCTATTGCTGATTTTAGGTGTATGGTTGATTTTAGGTTTTCAGTGTATAAGCAGGGCTGCTTCTGACATCTCCTTCCTTCTTTAAGTATAGAAGGGCAGTGGCAATTCTAATCTTGTGAAGGATTTAAAGAAAATTTAGTTAATAGAGGTGTTTGTGAGGCATGGGCAAAAGAGATCATCTGGTGGATCTTCATTTGCTAGGGGACCTGAAGTCCCCTAGTGTAGAGGATGGATGTTTAAAACACCCCTTTGACACAGGGGCTAGTTTTGAGAGCCTTTTCTATAGACTTTGATTTCCAAATTCCTCTTTCACAGAAATTGAAGGTCTAAAATCCATTTTGTGGGTGGAGGTAGACAATAGAACCACAATCCTATTGGGAAGACAGGAAATGTAGATGCTCTTTTATGCTGAATGAGTGGCATAAGGCTCCCTTGATCTGACATCCCTTTAAGGGGAAAAGACTCAAAGCAACTTGGAAGGACTAGGAATATATAAAGACCATGTAAGGCGTAGTAAGTGCTCAAGGCCTCACTTGGCAAATGAGGTCGAGGGAAGCGCTAGTCCTGCAAGACTTCTTCTAGTCTGTTCAATGTAGTAAGAAGTAGTAAGTTAACACTCAGAAAAGTGAACCCCATGTAAAAAAGGAAAACTCTGATGCCCTATTGACAGAATCTCCTTCAAGCAGTGTGAAGGTGCCATATACAATTCTGTCAAAGGTAAAGGTCCTGGTTTTTTTTTTTTTATACAGTGGAGACACTTTCTATCAGTGATCCTAAGTTTTCAGTTCTTATTCAGAGTTTTGTATCATTTTAGTTTGTGTTCATTCTGAGAGAAAGCAGGCACCAACTTATTTCTTTTCCCCAATGTTTTGGATGACTGTTGCTGGCTAGGTTATTTATAGTTTGTTGAGCTACCTAGATTCAGGCAGAAATGTCGACATTATTACATTTCTATGGACTTACCTGACATCAGATGGCATAGGTTCTATGCTCTTATTCTAAACTTGGACTATGGGCCTCAAACCAGTGTGGACTAGGGTCCCTTGTTTTAAAAAATGAGTCAATTATGAATCTATGCCTTATCATTTAGATACAAAAACTACTTTGACTATAGGTGGGAAGGTCATTGGTCCCATTTTTGAGAGAGATAATATGTTGGGAGGATAAGGAAGACCAAAAAGGTCACATAATTTTTCAGTGAAAAGATTACATTGACAATTGAAAGAAGGTACAGAAAATACCATTTCAAATGCAAATGTCCTCACTGTACAGAATACCCATGTGCTCTGAGACTCAGAGATGTGCTTCCCAGCAATCAGAATTTTTTTTCTTATAAATTAGTTTGTAATCTTTCACTCTATGTTCTCCACAAGCAGTTTATCAGCAGCACAGGCATGGGCAACAAAGAAGGATCACCTCCTTTTCAAGTGGCAATCTGAAAGATAAAAGTTAGATGAGGGCTCAGATTGTTACTGTTACATCTAAAAACATCATTTTTTGTCCCAGGATAACCATTCCGAGTGGTATGCCATTCCTTCATTTACTTGGGAATGACTTGTCACTAACATCAGAAGGTAAATATTAAGATCTCCTAGAGAAAGAGAACTGAGGATTCTATGACTGGAAGTTTATTCTCTGAAGAAACCATTGTCAGCATATGTTTGCTCAAAATATTATGGAAATTTTTATACTCAGATCATCTCTCCTGTCACAAGGAAATCAGGACCTCCCTTCTTTTCTGGGGTATTCACTCCTTCGACCTTTGATTAAGCAGACATCATATTTTATTTTCTCACTGAAGCAAAGGGAGGCTCAGATCATTCCATTATGTCCAAATGAGGCTTAAACATTCATTTAGGTTGAGGACTCCCATACACTTTCATGAACATCTCTGTGAGTTTTTATGTCAGTGGCTTCTCTGTCAGCCATGTAATCAGAATAATTGGTATTAAGTCCCTTTCAAATTTAAGGGTGTCAAGATTTCCCTTATTCCAAGAAGTTAGAACATGTGCTCCTTCATTGACAGAGTATGCATGTCAAAGATTCTTTGTATCATCATTACTGAACCTACAGTTTTCCTTGAGCTGAGGGAGAAATTTGAGAATCAATAGTCCACAAATTTCTGATATTATGGACTGAACCTCAAATATTTTTCCTACTGTTTCACAGATTTCTCCATCAGTTCAAGGAAAACTGTAGGTTTAATAATAATGCAGTGAAGAATCTTTGACATACACACTCTGTCAAGTAAAAAAACATACATTATTTCTTCTTTGAATAAGGGAAATCTAGAGACCCTTAAATTTGAAAGAGACTTAACACAAATTCTTCTGATTATGGAGCCTGCAGAGAAGTCACTGATATGAAAACTCACAGATATGTTCAGAATGTAAATTGTATGTGATTCCTCAAACTAAATAAATGTTTAAGCTTTCAGACACACTGCAATGATCTGAGGCTTCCTTTGCTTCAGTGAGAAAATATGAGGTCTCCTTAATCAAAGGTAGAAAAAGTGAGTACACTAGGAAAGAAAGGAGACCCTGATATTTTTGTGACAGTAGAGATGATCCGAGAATAAAAATTCCCATTATATTTTAAGCAAAAATAACTTTGCTTACCTTAGCTCATGAAATCTTAGCATTGCCTCAACTTCTAACCTTTTTTTCACATTCTACAGTATTCATATCTTTAGCTGAATGAGCAGGAGACCAAACACAGTTACCATCATTTATGATTTTCATGGTTATGTGCCCTCAGCATGATTACCTCCTGAGGCTTATGTTTAACCAACCAGAACTATGATAGACTGATGATTTTGCAACATGTCATGTGACTTTACTCAAGATGTTGTATAAGGTTCCACAATTTGCTTCCTCTCTTGATTTCTGTGAACTTTGATTAAAAACAGAAATGCTCCTTGCTCAGAGGTAAAATATCCCAGAGGCTGCTGAGAAAAAAGAATTCTTGTGGGAGTCTACTGAGTCAAATGGGTAACTTCTAAAGCCTCAATCATGAGAAGAAAAAAATACCAAAATTTTGGAAAAGAGAAAGCCCCTCAATCCTGTTGGAGAGTAGGGAAGTATCCCTGTTTACCTTCTGTAGAGGAGGTTGGTCCAGGCACTCCAGGCTCCACATCTTCAGAGAACTCTAGAAAATTTTTATTTTTGACAAAATCAGACTTGACAGTGTTCTGAGGTTTCCTCTGACTAGTTGGTTCTAAGTCCATGGATCTGTTCCCTATTTAAAATTAAAATAAGCTGCACAGGTATGGGTGTGGAGGAATGTTACCTTTCTGGTGATCAGATTAAAGATAGATGTGCTTGGATCTAGTTTGAGTTTATCATTCAGTGGCCATTGGACTTGAATTCAGAGTTCTCTGAGGATTTTTTGGGTGGTCAAAGGTGTATTTCCTGACCAATAAAGTCTAAGGGAGAATCTCTGGTTTCTGTTAGTTGAATGGTAGACCTGAGTCTACCATGAACAAAGAGAGAAGCTTCTGTGCATTCTTGGTGAAAAGGATTCAGTCTGAAGCACATTATAGGCAAGCCTAAATGTTTGAGACACACTCTTCATTCACAAAGACATTTCTATAGCTTTCTTCATCAGAGTGGAATGTCTAAGACCACTCCAGAGAAGACAGAGGAAGAATAAATGTTTTATTCTCCAGGTCAGCTGACCTCTTTGGCATACCCTTAATGTCAGGTGCTGCTGTGATTAGAGATAATAAAATAAGGTCCTCTTCAGAAGATATTTCAAAATGGAATCAGTCCCCTTAATGACATGGGTTAGTTTACATTTGAGGTTGCATGACTTGAAGGAGTTATTAGCTGGAGGCATAAATTGTCCTTTAGAAGGGTACATCTTTTGCCCCATTGTGACTTCATCAATTCTATTGCATGCTGATAGTTGGGGTTATATCTGTAGCTTTCTTAAAATGTTGTCAAGGACTTAAATCCTCTGCTTATTATGTCATAGGTCTCAGGACCTTTTTTTGTCATTGAGGACCTATGTGACACCTTATTTCTTAGGTGGTAACTCTGAGATCAATTTGAGCAATTAATGAATGTCTGAGGTTTCAGGGTCTCAAACGTATTGTATGTTAATGCTCCCCTGAACATTGGAAAGTCACTGTCACATTTGATGTTGAGGAAGTACATCTGAAACCACGTTGTGTTATTGGTGAAAGTTGTCAGGCACATTGGTTCTAGATAATTAAGATTAAGATCACTTAGGCTATATGGGAAGACCTGAGGATCCCTGGTTCAGAGCAGATAGATCAGCAATTCTCTTTGTTCATACAGAAATTTGGAAGATAAGTAGTTCTTACACTGTAGGTCTGAAGCCTACGTGAGAAAGACTAGAGTGCATTTGCCTAAAAGGTAAAAACAGAATATGCCCAAGGACCCCATGAGCCCTTGAAAATGATTTGAGTCCCACTTCAGTGACTGGGGAAGTGTGAGTCTTTCTGGTTCTGTGTCAGAAACACAATTTCAATTACCAATGAACAGAATGAGAACGTTGGCATATCCAGAAACTATTAGGAATACCAATCTTTAGAGGCAAATGTCAGGGAAAGCAAAATTTCAAAGACTCTTTTATCATGGAAAGATCAAGAATCAAGTTGGAGGATAGAGAAGGCTGAAACATTTCCTTATCAAATCTTCATGGGAACCTACAACATCCATGTCATGCAGGCCAGGCAGCAGTGAAATCAATCTCCATCACACTAAGAGGCAGTTCCCAGCTAGGTCTCCTGATAAATCAGCTTCCTATTTTTGAATATGGCATAGATTTCGTGTTTTTGCTGACCAAATTTAAAATATATATGCTCGGTTTATAACTTTGTAAACTACTCTAAGACATTAGATCTTCAGTCACCAGAGTCCTACTCTTTGGATAGAGGTCATAAGTTCAGGGGATAAGAGTAAGATGCACTCAGTTAAATTAAGATAGTGATAGTTGATTTTTCATCAATTAGGTCAGATCAAATAGGCTTAGATCCACATTGGTCAGAAGAAGCACATGTTATTCTCCATGAGGAGCACATTGTAAAGCATGCTGTTTTGACTACAAATTGTGAGCTATTCTTAATCAGAAAAAGAATCCTTACAATGCTTTAGTCAGAGAAACCTACCTGATGCTTTACTGTGTATGTGAGGCAGCTAAGAGTGGTAGTTGTAAGTTTGACAAATGGTTGACTAGAAGAAAAAAAGTAAAATTCCTGTTGTTTTTATGGGGCACAGAGGGAAAAAACATCAGGGTGGCTTTTAGATTAAAAATAAAGAATTGAAGATGCCATGGTAAAGGAAAGTAGGGACCAGGCAATCCTTTTGAGATGGGCTTTCTTAAAGCTTCCATTTGGCAGACT
Organism: Arvicanthis niloticus; assembly: GCF_011762505.2. Classification (NCBI taxonomy): domain Eukaryota; kingdom Metazoa; phylum Chordata; class Mammalia; order Rodentia; family Muridae; genus Arvicanthis; species Arvicanthis niloticus. Next base: position 5,078,201 of record NW_023044978.1, on the reverse strand, counting down.
GGGATGCTCTGATGCCATGTTAGAAAGAAGAGGTAATTAGGAAGTTTCCTAGGGCAGAACCTGAATGTTTCATCCATTGTTGATTAGAGGACACATTTCTGATTTTTTTGTAACAAAAAGCAACTGTGAGGCGCAGTGTCTTAGATTGAGCCTGTGACTGGCCATCTCTTTCACCCTGAAACATTCTGAGGCTGCCTGAAACAGGGGGAACATATCCAATATCCCTTTGGTGAGAACTGGAAAGTCTGAATTGACATTGGTCAGACTGAGTAGGACTGATTGTTCTTTTAGGGGAGATGATAGAACTGCATCACCCCCTTTGCAGAGGAATCCTTTTGAGATTGTTTCAAACAAAATGTGTATATCTTTGGTCTGCTAGGGCAAAACAGTCCCAATATGGGTACCAAGGCTCATATTGGAATGCTGGGTCTCACTCTTGGTAGGAATGGTAAGGTAACAGGTTCTCTGTTTGACATATGTCATGTCTGAAATTTCCTTGACTAACAGGGAATATAGTTGTACTCCCTTTTGGAAGTGTTGTAGGGATGAATCACCATAAGATATGAACCAAAGCTGTGGGCTCCAGTCTGGAACTAATGGAATGTTTTCCTTCCTCTTGGACAATAGGAACATGTTATGAGCTCTCCTTAGTAGAAACAGGGTGACTGATATCCTCTTGGGGTGATTAGGAGAGGTTGACACTCCCTTGGGGACTGTCTCTGTCTAGAGATGACTCAGTGTCTTTTTGGTCTTCAACAGAAATTTTTAGGGCTCTCTGGGTATCAGAGGCATTCCTCTGTCTTCTTCTGGTAAAAGTAGTGTGTCTGGGAATTTCACAAGGAGAGGTGGAATACCTGAGGCTCTCTTTATGAGAGGGAGTGCTTTGTGTGCACTCTTTTGTATAGATGGAGGATGCTATGCTGTCTTAAGGAATATTTTTAAGTTTCCTATCTCTTTTGGAAGATGAAGAATGTCTGAGCTCCTTTTGTGACAAAGACTATGGTTTGCAGGTCTTATGTCCCGAAAATAAATCTTGAGTGTTGCTTTGGCCAAAAGAGGACTCTTTTGATGTGCTTTTTGTATACTTGGACTCTCTGTGAATGCCTTGGGGAGATGTGGTACTTCTCAGGAGATGGCAAAGAGTCCCAGGCTCCTTTGGCAGAATCAGAAGTTGTGAGTTTTTTATTGGTCTCAGTTTTAAGCTTTTAACCCCTTTTGTCAGATTTTTAAGCTCTTACAACTGTTATGGAAGAATGGCGGTTTCTAGGTCCCATCTTCTGGTGGCACAGATTTTAAAACTCTTTGATCTAAAGAGGCATGTCTTGTTCTTGTTTCCCTCAATTTAGAATGTCTAGACCAACCTCCCAAAGAGGAAGTATGATTGAGAATTTCTTTATTAAGGTAACTAGAACTTGAGTGTATTTTGGCATACTTGAAAGATGTGAGGAATCATTCAGCAGAAAAAAATATGTTCTTTTCCCATGAGACTCAGGCAGAGTCACACAGGAAAGAAGGATTCGAACCTGGAGAGTTGGGCACAGTCAGCCCTCTGGCAATGAACAAGAAATATGTTTTCAGACATCAAGTTCTGAAAGAGAAGCACTGATAGCCTCTTCATGAAATGGGACAGATTTCAATATCATTTGGGTAACACTGAAAAGAATAGAGCCTTTCTTGAGAAAAGAGACTTGTCTCTAGCATTCTTGAGAAGGGATAGCAAAAAAATCCATCATGTGCACATAGTGACAGTCCCAGAAAGTCTGTTGAACAGGAAGTTTCCACAGTGACTTGGGTAGATGTCATAGGTTCTAGAAGCCACTGGGCTGGTTGAGAAACTTCTAGACATTCTTGCTAGAACATTGTTGGTGTTCCCAGGATTACTTGTTCAGATATTAATGTTCCCAGAGCACCTTCATTAGGTTTCAAAAGCCCCAGAGAATGTGGCACAGATGGCTAAAATTCTACAGAACCTGTAACAAAATCTGAAGTCATAAAAGTGGATTGGGTAGATGGCAGAGGTCCTTCTGACTCTGGACTAAGTGATGAAGAAGGTGGAAATCTGAAGGGATCTTGTGCAAGTGACAAAGGTTATACAATCTTTCAGGTGATAGGTAGTATTTCTGCAGTGTTTTGCATACATGTCAATGTTTCTAGTGTTCCCAGGCAGATTCAGAAACTTTAAGACCTTCTGGATCAGATGTTGACTTTCTTAAAGCCTCTTTTTCCACTCAGGGTCCTGGGAGCTCTTGAGATAACACAAATGTTTCTGGAGGCCCTTGGTCAGATGTCAATGTCCCTAGAACACAATGGGCATACAGGAAAGGTTTCAATGTCAATAAGTCAGGGTGTGACACTCTCAAATCGAATTGGACAGATGGAGAAGATCCTAGGCTCACTATGGAAGATGGTGATAATTTTTAATATCCTTGTGAAGCATTGGTTATTCCTGGTTTTTTTGTGTACAGATATAACATTCCAGATTCTCCTGTAAAGACAGGCAAGGGCCTCCAGGTTCTTCAACAGATATCATATGTTCAGGATTTACTTGAACACATAGAGACATTGTCAAAATATCTAGGGAAGGTGATACAGATCCTAGTGTTTCTTGTCCAGATAAAGAAATTATCATAGGACATTTGGAAGGATGGATAGATCCTGAAGATTCTGAAGCAGATTGATCTATTTCTTGGACTCACTGAGTGAAATTCAAAGACTCTTTTGGTCTGCAGCATGAAGTTTAAGGTCCTAGAGTACCCTATATACATTTAGAGAGAACAAAATTTCCTTCTACAGAAAGGGAAGAATCTGAAAGACTTAGGGAAGTAAGAAAGGGAATAAGCTGAGCAGATATTATAAGTTCTAGAAGTGAGCCACCAGATATTACACGTCCTGGGGTAGCTGTTGAATTTTTTGCACACCTGGTGCAGATGGTGAGTATACTAGAGGCCCCTGGGGAGATGGCAAAGGCTGTATATACCCTTGTGCAGTTGCAGAAATCATCAGAGATCTTTGATCATATTTCAATGTTCTTTCCATCTTTTGATCAGGGTTGCTATGTCCCTGACATACTTGAGTAGATGTTGAGTCTGATACAGTGAACTGTGTAGAAGTGGACTGTGTTCCTGTAAGTTGTATATGTGAAAAAGGACTTGAAAGCCTTTATGGAGATGTAGAATATTGGGCAGAGTTTTGTGTACATGTGGACTGACATACTGTCCTCTGTGAAGATAAACATGGACCCACAGCTTGATGAGCAGAACCTGAAGATGATTGAGTTCCCTGTACTTTGAAAGAAAGACCAGAGGACTATAAGAAACTTCAGAATATTGTGATGTAATCATTATTGCCTGGGCTGAGATGGAAAGTTTCCAAAGCTGGTAGGATGATTGCAAGGGTGCTCAATACCCTTCACTGAATCCAGATGTTTCTGCACCTCCTGATGATGAATATGAATGTAGAAGATGAATGTCTACCAGGTTCTAGAGGTTATGGGAAAATGTCTCTAGAGTCTCTGGTGCAGGTTGAAAATATGCCACATTCTCCCCTACAAAACGCAAATGGCCCGAGGTATTCTGTGTTTCTTCAGGCAAAGATCCATCTGTTGTCCTGGAAATTTTCTTGGGCTTTTGAGAAGATAGCATATCTCGTAGATCTCCTGGAGAAAGTCCAGGAGTCTGTGGGGAACATGGTGAGTATTGTACAATATGTTGAGTAGATGGGGAATATGTAAGAGAACTCTGAGAAAAGTTGCAGGTTTCAAAGACATTAGGATAGATGATACAGTGTTTATAGTTCTTGTTTGGATGTGGACACTTTCAGAGACCCTTGGGCAGATAGGGAAGTTCCCCGAACTATTTGTGCAGATGACAAAAATCTTACAGTTTTTTTCAGCAGATAAAGAATTCTCAGATGCACTTGGGCAGATGGAAAAGTTGCATGTTGCTGCTTGACACTTTAATTTTATCCTAGAGTCCCTGAGCTAGGAAGCACAGCTCCTTCAGGTCCCCGGGCAGCTATGTGGTTTCCCAAAGTTTTTTCTCCATAAAGGGAAAAAGCCTTCCTATAGGCTTGTCTTTTGCAGTCTCCTGAGTAAATGGTGAAGGTAAGGAAGTAATTTGTGCAGAGGTGTATAGCTCAAGAGCTGCTTGTGAATATAGGGAATTCGACACAGCTCTTGTCAAAGATGCTGAAGGGGTTGGACTTGCTTGTGTTTGTGAGGAATGGACCAAAGGCTTTGGGGTATGTGACAAAGTTTCTGTAGTCCTTGGAACACATGGAGACATTCCCAAAGAACCTGAGACAAAAGAGAAATCATTATGAGTACAGTGGGCAGACTCGGATGTTCCAATAATCCTTTGGGAAGATGATGACTGCTGGAGAGATTCTTGAGTATATGGTGACAGGCCCAAGGTTGCCTGAGCAAATATGCAAAGCTTGGTAGACAGCCAATGTGCTAGTTTACTTGACACTTGTAAAGAAAATTTCCCAGATTTTTGATCATTTAGCAAATGTTCTGTAGGCTCTGAGGGAGATGGCAAAGTGCCTGTAGTCACTTGAAGAGATGGTGAGGAATTCTGAGATTCTACCATGGTGCCCTAGCTTCTTTTGGAAAGATGTTGAATTCTCTGGAAACTCTGAGGTAGATGTCAAAGAAACCACAGACCCTGGGACAGACATAAAATTTTCTAGAGGCACTTGCTTACTTCTCACAATTGTTAGAGTACCTGGTGTTGTTTGGGGAGGTTTCTAAGCACATGGATCATATGATGAAGTTTCCACACTCCCTTGGGAAGATAACAATTGTTTTTAGTTCCCTTAGTAGAACAAGAAGATCCTTGTTTAGATGGCAAAATTTCTAGAGTCCAAGTTTCAGATTTGGGCCATGCCATAGCCCCTCTAGAAGACAGAAAATGTTTTTTCAGCCCCTTGATTAGTTGGCAATATTTGAGCCTTCCTATAGGCTTGTCTAGTAGATCTTCAGGTTCGTTCTTACATGGTGAATACGCTCAAGTACCTTGGGTTTATATAGCCTGTCCCAAGTAGTCAATTTTGATTGGTGTTTTGCCTTTATTTTTGGTCAGATACAAAAGGCCCAAGTGACCCTTGTGTAGAAGGATTTTTAGATGCTGTAGAAGTCACAGAAGCTTTCTCACACATTTGAGATAATGACACACACTCTAGACATTTTTTTATTTGTACAATATCTCTTAGACCCTTGGAAATATAGAAAATGTTGTGTACTTCTGAATTCTATTTTGCAGTGTTAAAAATAACTTTGAACATGGAATACATATTTTGGAGCTTTTGGTAGAGATGAAGAAATTCACTGAAGCCCTGGAGCAGATGTGAAAATACTAAAGCATTTTTGGTAGACAGAGAAAGCCAGAGACTTTTGGGAAAATATGGATTGTCCAGCATGCCCCTGGGTAGATTGGCCGCTTACCACACTTCCTTGGTCATTTGTGGAACATTCCAAGGATTTTTGAGACAGATATAAATGATGTGGGACAGACCTGAGGAGGAGATGTAGCTTCTGATGATTTTTTGGCAGCAATAGACTATGCAAGCCCCCATTTTGCAGAATGCAGGAGGTTGAAACTATCTTCATCAGACAGGAAAATTTAAGCCTCCTTTCTCAGAAGAATCAATGTTAACTTGTTTTTTTCCTCTGGAAGCTGGTTGCCTGGGGACCACTTTGGGAGAAAGAGAATGCCTACAATTCTTCCCAGAGAAGGTATGTAAAAGAAAATCTTTTGGATAGATGCAGATAATTATAAAGCACCATGGTCAGATATGGTAGATCCTAAGGCATTTTGTTGAGATGAAGAAATTCTTAATGTGTTTTGTGTACCTGTGCAAGAATTGACTGTAACTTCAAACTGAGGGGAAAATACTAGAGCTACCTGTGTAGATGTGGTCTCTCTTGGAGCATTATGGACACATGAGAGAGGTCTAAGTGCCTAATAGGCAGACATGGATGTTTCTAGACCTCCTTCTTGTGTACTTGTGGAAGTTGGAAGGGAACTTTTGTTAGCTGGAAGAGGGCATAAAATCTTTTGTGTAGGAAGTCATGTTTCATAGCCAACTTGATGGGCAAAACAGATTCCATGGATTCTTTGGAAGATAAGGCAAAATCCATAGCCTTGGGAGTATTAGGAATATGTTCTGGACACACTTGTGTGCATGAAGAAGAACCAACTGTCCTCTATGCAGATTGGAAAGAGTCTATACTATCTTGTGTAGATGGAGAATATAGCTGATACTCTTGAAAAAATAGGGAATTTCCTTGCCCCTTCTCAAAAGTTTGGGGAGATCCTATGGATACTTGTGAACAAGCAGAATTTAATGTATCTCCTTCTTTAGAGCTAGAAGAGGCTACAGAATCTTGTGTATGAATATCATGTTCCATAGGCCCTTATTCACATGGAAATGGATTCATAGCCTTTTCTAAAGATGAAATATGTCTTAGAACATCTGTTGTAGAAGTGCAACATCCAAGAGCCATTTCAAAAATGGGATAATGTCTAGAACATTTTTTGTATATGTATTCTGTCTAACAGACCCTTTCTGAGTTAGGGTAGTACTTGAAGAATTTGGTAAAGGTTTGGGAAATCTTAACTTCTCTGATGTATTTGTTGTAAATTTAGGAGCCTCACCTATCAAAGCTGAATGCTTTAGAGTCTCCTGGGTAGGCAGGGAATGTTGTATCTTCTGAGCACACTGTACAAGTATGGAGCTTGCATGGCTCACTGGCATGGTTTTGGCACAACCTTGGCTCTTTTGGTACTGATGACAATCAGGAGGGCCCTTTTGGATGGTAGGGGACATTTGAATAATTCTCTGTCAGATTAGAATATTTTGAAGACTGGTTGTTTAGAAGGAGGATCTTTCAGTGTTGTTTTTCTAGAATGGAAATTTTCAGGGGCCCTTTTCATAGAAGGAAAAAATTATTTTTTTTCTGTGGGAGAGCAGATTTGTCTTTGACCATCTTCTCTAGAGGGGGTCAATCCTAGTGACCCCTGACAGATTGGGAATGGCCCAGGACCCCTGGTAAAAATGGTGAATGTACTAGATAAGTTTGTGTGTGTGCAGAAGGCACAATAATAATTTGGGTAGATTCACGGGTTTCTCCCACATCTTGTGTATGTGTGGAACACTCAAGAACCTCATCTGGAAATGGAAAGCTTCCTTGAGCTCCTGATGTACTTGTAGAAAATTTTGTTCTTTCTTGGGGATGTGTCAGTATTGTGAGGCTCCCTTCTGGAACTACAATTGCATTTAATCCTCTTTGGACTGTAAGAGATGATCTAAGCCCAGTTTTTAATGATGAAGGACTTTGATATTCTTCCTGATCTGATGGGCAAGGTCTGAAATCACCTTGGTCAGCAAGCTCAGGTATCAAGCTCACTGTACTGAAAGCAGATTACATAGGGAACTTTGTGGGAGTTGGAAATACCTTTGGTTGTCTTTGTGAGAAGACTTATCTATCTGCCATGGTTTGGCGGCTGTCAAATGTGTTAAACTCTCTTGGGACCAGTGGTCCGACTTAATCTATTTGAGAATTGTTAAAGGAGCTTCATAATTGGAAAGTGAAATGTGTGCTGAGAAGATTGTGCTCTCCCATCCTGCTTGCACCAGGATAGCACCCTCTAATGGGAGGCCATCTGTGTTGTAGGAATGTTTGTTGGAGCCTTGTTAACTGAATAAGAAAGGCTGATTTAGAACCATGCACCTCAGAAACTTTGGGGGCTAAATAATCACTTGGGCATTGTGCTATAGAAGAACAAGTGATAAAATTTGAATACAGTGTATGGAGTACATGGAATGATATTACAGATATTATTCTGTATTTTAAACATGACTTATCCTAGATAAATATATGACAACTGTGAGTCATCCTGGATGCTGAAAGGCATCTTTAAATGACTGAAAATGCCCACTACAATATAATTATTGTACCATTAATATTTTAAGTATTGTTTGGAGAATAAGAAAAAAACAATAGTCTCCATATGGTACAGTTGCCAGTTGCTTTCCAAATACTCTCATCTGTGTGTGACTAAGTGCATCAGTTGAGAACACAGATGCTGTTGTACTTGTGAGTATACCACATATGGACTTAAAAATTTTCTTTTCCTCTCACAGTTTACATGTTGAGTCTCTATATCATTTATATATTCGGGTTGCTTTTGAAAGATCATATAATTCTCCTGAAGGCACAATAGGCTAATGGCTCATATCAGTGGCTCTGCATGGGCCATTCACTTTCATTCCAATGACAAAGCTGGAACATAGTTGCACAGAATGATTTTTGAAACACTTAGTCAAGTTGATTCTTTCAAATGTCAGGCTGTGGAGCTGTTAATACACTGAGAATGTGTAAAATTGTGGATATATATGAAGATACCATTTTACTAACCGAAACTTGATTTGGTTGTTAAACATCCTGCCAGTGTTTTGTGCAGTTTTTTGATCTTGCTGGTTGAAAGACATTTGTTTGCTTGTTTGTTTGTTTGTGTACTTCATTTTATTTTGGGAATGATTTCTGTTTCCGTTTGGCTACACAGCCAATAAGCCTGGCATCATTCAGACACACAGGGGCACTTTACTATCATCTAATTATTTCCCTGTGCCATTACATTAGTGCTTTGCTGCATTGATCCTTCTTGGAATTTCAAAATTCTTAATTACCCACTTTCTTTTTTGGACCCAAATATATTCCAATAATTCTAACTTTAGAGGCATCTGCTCCCAGGAAATCCTTTCTTTTCCTATAATGTTTGGTAAATTCTGTTCTTGACTAATTCTGTATTCACAGTGGTTATCCCCATACTAGTACAAGTCATAACTTCTATCTCTCATAAATAAACTTCCCGTTGGTATTTAAAGGCTCCCAGAGATGGTGTATTCTTGTTTTCAGAACTCTCTGACAAGAAAAATGCCAGGAAGTCACCTGGGTGATCATCTAAACAGATCCCGTACTGGAAAGAAAAGAAATCCAGAGGCTTACTGAATATCTGAACCAGACTTTGTTTAACTGACTTCCAGTCTCAGGCTTCTCCCATCCTAAATGAATAAAGTTACTAATGTGATTGTTGACAAGGCTTGGTCTTCTCTGTCTTTCCAGTGCATCCAGTTGTTTATTCATGCAAAGGAATGAAGTTGGTAATCAACAAGACAACAGTGAAAAATTCTTTTAAAAACATGCAATATAATAAAAAAGCATATGTATGTGAGTATGTATATGAATAAAAGCATATGCATGAATGTGCTGTAGTGAATCTGATTTCATTGTAGTCTGATAAAGAAAATGAATAACTTTGAAAAGCTTGAGAAAATAATATTAATCACTGAAGTAAATGCTACAATATATACTATTTAGTTGTTTTAATTTTTAAATTTACTATGAAAAAAGTTATTTAATCTGAACAACTTTATAATGTTGGTATTAATGACATTATTTAGGAAATATTCACAAGTGTTGAAAATAATTCACAGAAATCTTAGCCAATCGTAAATCAAGTAATGTCATACATGTACATATAACTCTTACTCAGTTTACACTGATAGATTATGTGAAGTAAACATAGTCACTATGACTGAAATTGATAAACACATTTAGTGTTGACATTAGAATTGCCAAGTTAATTCTCAAAAGGTATAATTCTCAAAAGGTATAAAATTATTTGCATATATTGGTATTAAAAAAAGAAAGTGAATGTTTAACATTTGGAAAATACAAGGAGAAAGAATGTTGCACAGCACTAAAAAAATTGCACAGTATTTTAATTAGATAATAGAAAAGTGCTTATGTGCTTCTAAACTAAACTATATTATCTGAATTGATACTAATAATTTTCTGTCCATTAACCCTGCAGCAAGTTCTTCATGCCTAGCAGGATTATTCTGGTTTGTAAAATCAGTCTCTTCAAAGACTGTAAAAGACCAACTGGAAATTCAGATAAGCCAACCAAAATTCTGATACTTAATAGCATGGGGATAATTACTGTGAATACATAAATACTCAAGAACAGAATTTACCATAGTTTGAAGAAAAATAGTGGATTTCCTGGAAGCAGATAGATGCCTTAAAATGAAAATTATTTGCATATATTGGTATTAAAAAAAGAAAGTGAATGTTTAACATTTGGAAAATACAAGGAGAAAGAATGTTGCACAGCACTAAAGGAATTGCACAGTATTTTAATTAGATAATAGAAAAGTGCTTATGTGCTTCTAAACTACACAAGGCTTATTGGCTGTGTAGCCAGAGCGAAACAGAAATTATTCACAAAATAAATCAAATAAAGCAACTGCTGTACAAACATGACCTTTCTTTTTTTTTCTTTTTTTTTTTTATTAGTTATTTTATTTACACTTCAGATGGCATCCCCTTTCCCCTTCACCCCCCTTAGGAAACCTCTATCCCATGCCCCCTTTTCCTTTTTGCATTTATACATTTTTTTAAAAATAATGTTAATCATAGGCTTTATAAGTTTGGAGTTGTTCAATCAGAGGTATAACCCACTGACCAACCTAGGTATAACAACTATCTTTGACTGGTGGAGATACTTGAACCTCTGCCTCCCTGTCTCCCCCCTCTTTCTCCCTTTCTTCATCTAGCTTCTCATCTCTTTCTTCTTCTCCTCTTCTTACTCCTTTTCTTCCTCTCAGTACTCCTCCTACCTTAGCTCCTCCTATACATCACCCTTCCTGTTAAAAGGAAACTTTTCTCTCAAAATACAATTAGAACATAATTATGCCAATTTGTACCAGAAAGGTACAGGATAGTCCTAATACCCAGTCCATCCTTTTGTTGACTAACCAGCTCCTCTGTCATCTATTCTAACTAAAACATGTAGTTCTGAACCTGGCTTTAGGATGAATGTCAGCTGACGACCATCCACTCAAGTCTTTTCTTCTAAGGTCAATAGCTATATGTTTTCAACCCCATCAGAAATCCAGAATGACTGAGTTAACTATATTTGTGGGAAGCACAAATCATAGTTTCTAAAACTTAGCCAATTTATAGAGACCTCTGAACACCTGGACACCCAATCTACTTCAAATAGTTGGAGCATCTGTTCTTCTGCCTTCTGGCCCAGGATCATCTGACAGACCTTAGTGCTGCAGAATTATTAAGGGCTGATTACTCTGTCTAGGCAGATATAATCAGTTGACTATTCTGCAAGTGTGTCCTTTTCTGGACAGTAATTTGTCTGTAGAAGGAAAGTGGCAATTCTTGCCTAGTGGCTGTCTCACCACAACTGGAGTAACTCCAAGGATGCTCAATTTCTTCTTAGAATTTAACATAGGAAGCTGTCCGGAGCAGACAGGTCTCTAATGAAAGTGAACATTAATACTGAAATGTTTGTCATGTCAATTCTAAGGATTTCTGATGTTTTGAAAACCAGCTATCCATGTAAGGTAATCTGGACTGTTGCCTGTTAACTCCACTCAGCTATTTCTAAATAAAACATAGAGAACACCCTTATAATAAACTCCAAGCCATGAGTTTGCTATAGTCCCTTAACTCACAGGCTGACCATCTCAAATCAGTTAAAAAAGTTAAAGAAGGACTGGGTCTAAGCTTTGTATTCCTAAATGTGTTATACTGGTACAATGCCTATGGGAGTAATAATATTCATCTCACTCTTATATCACTAAGAAGCTCATGCCAATGAAAACCTTAAAATTTGTAAACAAAGTAAATTGGTGCCATTTAAGAATTTATATCTTCATCTTGATATTAATTATACAGATTTCTACTAATAGGTTATGGCTATGCAATAAACCCTAGTTAATCCTCTCTATTCTGACAAAACCACTACTTTTTTCTAGAGAGACAGCCCAACATTTACCACCTTAGTCCCCATGCCCAGGGAATAGGGGCGCTGACTCATCATTAGCTTCTTCAAGCTGATTATGGGCATTGAGATATTAGAAGAGGAGTGGGGTGGGGGGAGAGCAGGTGGACAATCCTCTGATGCTGTGTCTTTGCTGCCTCCAGATGGAATTCCCAGACCTCAGAGGTTTGAGCAGGTCTGCCCAGTTTGCTTGTTGAGTAGATACAGCAAGGCTGATCATTCTGCAATATACAATTCTCAAAACAACTTTTAGTATCAAGATATTTTTTTTAAAGAGGACTGACATTTTATTAAGAATGTTGGTTCTAACTGCTTTTCTATTTTTCCCCTCTTTTATTGGATATAATATTTACATTTCAAATTTTATCCCCTTACCATATTTCCCCCACCACCCAGGAACCGCTTATCCCATCCCCCCTCCTCTTGCCTCTATGAAGGTGTTTACCAACCTACTCCCAGCCCCCCTCCCCACCCTCAGATTCCACCCCCTCAGTGCTCAGCCTTCAGGGTACCAATGATCTTGTCTCCCACCTATGCCCTACAAGGCCATCCTCCCCTACATATACAGCTGGAGTCATGTGTCTTTTCATATATGTTCCTAGGCTGGTGGTTTAGACCCTGGGGAGCTCTGGCTGGTTGGTATTGTTGCTCTCCTCACGGGGCCACCAGCCCTTAAGGTTCCTTCTATTTACTCTCTAACTCCTCCATTGGGAACCTTTGATCAGATTAATGGATAGCTGTGGGTATCTGTCTCTGGGTATGTCGGACTCTGGGGGACCTCTAAGGAGATGGCCTTATCTGGCTGCTGTCAGCTTTCCCATCCTGACATCCCTATCAGCATCTATTTTTGGTGACTGCCCATGGAATGAATACCCAGATGGAATGGTCTCCCTATAACCCTCCCTTCAGATTCTGACCCACACTTTGTCTCCATATTTGCTCCCTTGGTTATTTAGTTACTCCTTCTAAGAAAGACCTAGGCATCCTCACTTGTTCTTTCTTCTTCATGAGCTTCGTGTCGTCTGGTAGTTGAATCTTTGTTGTTTCAAACTTTTGGGCTAATCTCCGCTTATCAGTGAGTAAATACCATGTGTGTTCTTTTGTGATTGGGTTACCTCACTCAGGATGATATTTTCTAGTTCCATCCATTTACCTAAGAATTTCCCAAATTCATTATTTTTAATGGCTGAGTAATATTCCATTGTGTAAATCTACCACATTTTTTGTATCCATTCCTCTGTTGAAGGGCATCTAGGTTCTTTCCAGCTTCTGGCTATTATAAATAAGGCTGCTATGAACATGGTGGAGCATATGTCTTTGTTATTTGTTGGGGCATTTTCTGAGTATATCCCCAGGAGTGGTATAGATGGGTCCTCAGGTAGTGTTATATCCAATTTTCTGAGGAACCGCCAGATTGACTTCCAAAGTGGTTGTACCAGCTTGCAACCCCACCAACAATGCAGGAGTGTTCCTCTTTCTTCATATCCTCGCCAGCATCTACTATCACCTGAGTTTTTTATCTTAGCCATTCTGACTGGTGTGAGGTGGTATCTCAGTGTTGTTTTGATTTGCATTTCCCTGATGACTAAGGATGTTGAACAATATTAAGGTGTTTCTGGGCCATTCCAGTTTCCTCAGTTGAGAATTCTTTGTTTAGCTCTGTACCCCATTTTTTAATGGGGTTATTTTGTTGTTTGGTGTCTAATTTCTTGATTTCTTTGTAAATATCCGATATTAGCCCCTATAGGATGTAGGATTGGTAATGATCTTTTCCCAATCTGTTGGTTGCCGTTTTGTTATGTTGACAGTGTCCTTTGCCTTACAGAAGCTTTGCAATTTGATGAGGTCCCACTTGTCGATTCTTGATCTTAGAGCATAAGCCATTGGTGTTCTGTTCAGGAACTTTTCCCCTGTGCCTAGGTATTCGAGGGTCTTCCCCAACTTCTCTTCTAATAGTTTCAGTGCATCTGCCTTTATGTGAAGGTCCTTTATCCACTTGGAGTTGAGCTTTGTGCAGAGGGATAAGAATGGATTAATTTGCATTCTTCTACATGTTGACCTCCAGTTGAGCCAGCACCACTTGTTGAAAATGCTGTCCTTTTTCCACTGGATGGATTTAGCTCCCTTGTCAAAGATCAAGTGACCATAGGTGTGCGGGTTCATTTCTGGGTCTTCAATTCTATTCCATTGATCATCCTGTCTGTCTCTGTACCAATACCATGCAGATTTTATCACTACTGCTCTGGAGTACAGTTTGAGGTCAGGAATGGTGATTGCCCCAGAGGTTTTTTATTGTTGAGAATAGTTTTTGCTATCCTAGGTTTTTTGTTATTCCAAATGAATTTGTAAATTGCTCTTTCTATCACTATGAAGAATTGATTTGGAATTTTGATGGGTATTGCATTGAATCTGTAGATTGCTTTTGGCAGGATAGCCATTTTTACTAAATTAATCCTGCCAATCCAGGAGCATGGGAGATCTTTCCATCTTCTGAGATCTTCAATTTCTTTCTTCAGAGACTTGAAGTTCTTGTCATACAGATCTTTCACTTGCTTTGTTAGATTCACTCCAAGATAATTTATTTTATTTGTGGCTATTGTGAAGGGTGTCATTTTCCTAATTTATTTCTCTGCCTGTTTATCCTTTGAATAGAGGAAGGCTACTGATTTGTTTGAGTTGATTTTATATCCAGCCACATTGCTAAAGTTGTTTATCAGGTTTAGGAGTTCTCTGGTGGAAGTTTTAGGTTCACTTAAGTATACTATCATATCATCTGCAAATAGTGAAATTTTGACTTCTTCCTTTCCTATCTGTATCCCTTTGACTTCCTTTTGTTGTCTAATTGCTCTGGCTAAGACTTCCAGTACTATATTGAATAGGTAAGGTGAGAGTGGGCAGCCTTGCCTAGTCCCTGATCTTAGTGGGATTGCTTCAAGTTTCTCTCCATTTAGTTTGATGTTGGCTACTGGCTTGCTGTATATTGCTTTTACTATGTTTAGATATGGGCCTTGTATTCCTGATCTTTCCAAGACTTTTAACATGAAGGGATGTTGAATTTTGTCAAATGCTTTCTCAGCATCTAGTGAGATGACCATGTGGTGTTTTTCTTTGAGTTTATTTATGTAGTGGATTACATTGATGGATTTCTGAATTTTGAACCATCTCTGCATTCCTGGGATAAAGCCTACTTGATCTTGATGGATAATTGCTTTAATGTGTTGTTGGATTCGGTTTGTGAGAATTTTATTGAGTATTTTTGCATCAATATTCATAAGAGAGATTGGTCTGTAGTTCTCTTTCTTTGTTGGGTCTTTCTGTGGCTTAGATATGAGTGTAATAGTAGCTTCATAGAATGAATTGGGTAGTGTTCCGTCTGTTTCTATTCGATGGAATAACTTGAAGAGGATTGGTATTAGGTCTTCCTTGAAGGTGTGAAAGAATTCTGCACTGAAGCCATCTGGCCCAGGACATTTTTTGGTGGGAAGATTTTTAATGACTGTGTCTATTTCTTTAGGTTTTATGGGACGGTTTAGGTGGTTTATCTGCTCCTCGTTTAACTTTGGTACCTGGTATCTATCTAGAAAATTGTCCATTTCCTCCAGATTTTCCAATTTTGTTGAGTATAGGCCTTTGTAGTAGGATCTGATAATTTTTTTAATTTCCTCAGTTTCTGTTGTTATGCCTCCCTTTTCAGTTCTGATTTTATTAATTCGAATGCTGTCTCTGCTCCCTTTGGTTAGTCTGGCTAAGGGTTTGTCTATCTCTTTGATTTTCTCAAAGAACCAGCTCCTGGTTTTGTTGATATTTTGTATAGTTCTTTTTGTTTCGACTTGGTTGGTTTCAGCCCTGAATTTGATTATTTCCTGCCGTCTACTCCTCTTGGGTATACTAGCTTCTTTTTGTTCTAATGCTTTCAGGTTTGCTGTCAAGTTGTTAATGTATGCTCTTTCCACTTTCTTTTTGTGAGCACTTAGAGCTATGATTTTTCCTCTTATTACTGCTTTCAATGAGTCCCACATGTTTTGATATGATGTGTCCTCATTTTCATTTAAATCTAAAAAGTCTTTAATTTCTTTCTTAATTTCTTCCTTGACCAAGTCATCATTGAGTAGAGCATTGTTCAGTTGCCAAGTGTATGTGGGCTTTCTGTTGTTTTGTCTATGTCAAAGACAAGTCTTAACCCATGGTGTTCTGATAAGGTACTAGGGATTATTTCAATCTTTCTGTACCTGTTGAGGCCTGTTTTGTGACCAATTATATGGTCTATTTTGGAGAAGGTACCATGAGGTGCTGAGAAGAAGGTATATTATTTTTTTTTAGGATGAAATGCTCTATAGATGTCAGTTAGGTCCAGTTGGTTCATAACTTCTGTTAGTTTCATTGTGTCTCGATTTAGTTTCTGTTTCCATGATCTGTCCATAGCTGAGAGTGGGGTGTTGAAATCTCCCACTATTATTGTGTAGGGTGCAATGTATGCTTTAAGCTTTAATAAAGTGTCTTTTATATATGTGGGTGCCCTTACATTTGGGGCATAGATGTTGAGAATTGCGAGTTCCTCTTGGTACATTTTTCCTTTGATGAATATGAAGTGTCCTTCTTTATCTTTTTTGATTACTTCTGGTTGAAATCTGATTTTATTTGATATTAGAATCGCTACTCCAGCTTGTTTCTTGGGACCATTTGCTAGGAAGATTGTTTTCCAATGTTTTACTCTGAGGTAGTGTCTGTCCTTTCCACAGAGGTGCGTTTCCTGAATGCAGCAAAATGATGGGTCCTGTTTACGTATCCAGTCTGATAGTCTATGTCTTTTTACTGGAGAATTGAGTCCATTGATATTAAGAGATATTAAGGAAAAACGAGTGTTGTTTCCTGTTATTTTTGTTATTGGCAGTGGAGATATGTTTGTGTAGCTACCTTCTTTTAGGGTTGTTGGAAGATTACTTTCCTGTTTTTTCTAGGTTGTAGTTTCCCTCCTTGTGATGGAGATTTCCACCAATTATCCTTTGAAGTGCTGGGTTTGTGTTGAGATACTGTGTAAATTTGGATTTGTCATGGAATATTTTGGTTTCTCCATCAATAATGATTGACAGTTTTGCTGGGTATAGTAGTCTGGGCTGACATTTATGTTCTTTTAGGGTCTGTATGATATCAGTCCAGGATCTTCTGGCTTTTATGGTCTCTGGTGAGAAGTCTGGTGTAATTCTTATAGGTCTGCCTTTATATGTTACTTTGCCTTTTTCCCTTACTGCTTTTAGTATTTTTTCTTTGTTTTCTACATTTGATGTTTTGACTATTATGTGTTGGGAAGTATTTCTTTTCTGGTCTAAACTATTTGGAGTTCTGTAGGCTTCTTGTATATTTATGGACATCTCTTTCTTTAGGTTAGGGAAGTTTTCCTCTATAATTTTGTTGAGGATATTTACTGGTCCTTTACGTTGGGAGTCTTCCCCCTCATCTACTCCTACTATCCTTAGGTTTGGCCTTCTCATTGTGTCTTGGATTTTTTGTATATTTTGGGTTAGTAGCTTTTTGTATTTTGCGTTTTCTTTGACAGTTGTGTCAATGTTTTCCATGGTATCTTCTGCCCATGAGATTCTCTCTTCCATCTCCTGTATTCTGTTGGTAATACTTGTGTCTATGACTCCTGATCATTTTTTTTTAAGTTTTCTATCTCCAGGTTATTTTCCCTTTGTGATTTCTTTATTTTTTCTACTTCCATTTTTAGAACCTGCATGGTTTTGTTTAATTCCTTCTCCTGTTTGGTTGCATTTTCTTGCAATTTTTAAGGGATTTTTGTGTTTCCTCTCTAAGGGTTTCTATCTGTTCTTTGAGAGTGTTATTTATGTCTTTCTTAAAGTCCTCTATCATCATCATGAGAAGTGATTTTAATTCTGAATCCTGATTTTCTGTTGTGATGGGGTGTTCAGGGCTTGCTATGATGGGGGAACTGGGTTCTGATGATGCCATGTAACTTTGGTTTCTGTTGCTTACATTCTTGTGCCTGCCTTTTGCCATCTGGTTAAATCTAGTGCTACCTGTGCTTCTGTCTCTGATTGTAGCCTGTCTTTCCAGTTGTCTCACTTGTGTTTGGTCTTCTAGGGGTTCAGATGTCTCTATGATTTTTTCCAGCTGCACTGATTATGGTGGTATCTCTAGGATGCCTCAAGATATGGTGCCTCCAAGGTAGCAGTCCAGCTAGATGTCTACTGTTCTGGGTGCAGTGTCTCCTCTTGGATATCTCAGGATATGTTGTTTGACAATCTGAGTTCAGTTGTTCCTCTGTGGCTCTGGGTTGAGTGGACCTTCCAGTATGTCTCAGGCAGAATCCGGGGTCCACACAACTGCAGACCTGGCAGAGGTCTGGTCTAGGCCTCAGACCTGGGAGATGGGCAGAAGGGGGTGCTAGCCGGCAGGGGCAGGGGGCTGGGGGGTTATCTGCTGGATTCTGAGCCCTCAGGGCACCCAGCTATGAGTTCAGGGTAGTATGTGGGTTTTCCTACCTAAAGCTGTTTGTGGGATCTGTGGAGCCGCCAGAATGTGTCTGGCAGCAGTAATAGGGTGCACTCACCAACAGGCCTCACACCGGAAGGGGGGCGTGCGCCGGCAGAGGAGTGCTAGCTCTGGCTATGGGTTCTATGGATCCCCCAGAATGTGTCTGGCAGAATCCTGGGTACCCCACAAGCAGGCCTGGCAGAGGTCAGACCCAGTCCTCAGACCGGAAGAGGGGCGCCCAGCGGCAGGGGAGTGCTAGCGCTGTCTATGGGTTCTATGGATCCCCCAGAATGTGTCTGGCGGAATCCTGGGTACCCCACAAGCCAGCCTGACAGAGGTCCGACCCAGGACTCAGACCAGAAGAGGGGCGTGCCCAAACATGACCTTTCAAAGAATCACCTTGACTAAGGGTTTCAAAAATTATTCTGTGCAACTATGCTCCAGCTGTGTCATTGGAATGAAAGCAAATGGCCCAAGTAGAGCCACCAAGATAAGCCAGTAGCCTATTGTGCCTTCAGGAGAATTATGTGCTCTTCCAAACACAATCCAAATACATAAATGTTATAAGAACTCAACAAGTACACTGTGACAGGCAAAGCAATTACTTAAGGTGCTACATTCAAGAGTCCAACTGCATCTGTGTTCTGAATCTATACACTTAGTCAAGCACAGATAAAAGTATCAACTTGCATCTATACTCTAAGTAAACTAATATTTTGTCTTTATTTTCCAAACAATACCTATAATCGTATATAATTTGCACAATAATAATATTGCAATATATATTATTTAGTCATTTATTAATGTCTTTCAGCATCCAGAAAGACTAAGAGTTGTGATAATATTTTCTAGGACATGTCATCTTTACAATACAGAATAATATCTGTAATATCATTCCATACATTTTATGTTCTATTCAAATTCTATCACTTCTTCTTTCCATAGCACAATACCAAAGTGATTGTCTACTCCACACAGTCTCTGAGGAGCAGGGTTCTGGATCAGCATTTTCCATTCAGTTACCAGGCTCCAATATACATCTCTGCAACACTGATGGCCTCCAGTTAGAGGGTAATATCCTGGAGCAAGAGGGACTTGAGTGCACAGTCTTTTCAGCATCCTGTGCCCTTTCCAATTAAGATGCTTCTTTAACAATTCTTTGTCATGGCCATTGACAGTGGCACCAGTCCAGGTAGCACTCTGGATTCTAAGGAAGAGGGTCCTCAGTGTCCCTCCACATTCAGAATTCTTGGATGATTGCCCTGCTACTGCAAGCACAGCTGCCAGGTGAGACACCTCGAGACAGGCCCATGCAAGTCCAAGGCAGACACTCTGGAGCTTTACTTGATTCTATAGAACAATGGTCATTCTAGTTCTCTGCCCTTTGCCTCCCAGACATGTCCACAGTTGTTGGGAGAGAAATCTTCTCTCAAATGGTCCTGCTTAACTGCTTTTTTCTGTAATTTACCATTGGCAAGTACATTCACTGTCTCTTCAAGCAATGGTAGCTTATTTCCCATTTCTGCTGTCAATTTTGTTAATGACTGAAAATGAGCAGACATGTGAAAAAAAGGCCAGCGAGCATCAACACGGACTTTAACTTCTGACCATAGACCTCTGGTTTCTCAGCCTCCATGGCCTGAGACTCCTTACATTATCTGCCATCCAAATATTCACATTCTACCCCAAGGGGGTAAGCAGTTACTGACTTCCCAGACTACATGTCCTGGAGGGCCCCTTCAGTGTCCCGCAATGGGGGAAGCATTTGACTAGCAAAGACATGAGGGACTTTGCACCTCATGGTCTCATTAGACAGACTTGTCACAAGTTCAGGTGTCCAAAACCCTACAAAGATCAGAGATTCAAAAAACTGGATGCTAAGTTACAGAACAGCTACAAAGGAACTCTGGCAAATAGTGTAGCAGTTTTTCATGATCTAAAACAGCACCTTCTATTGGATTCACTGTGCAGGCACTTTATAATTTACAGTTGGTACTGAGCATCCAATTGTAGCTTAGAGCTCGTGGCAGTGGACAACCCATGATTAGTCTACATTAAGCCCAAGAAGACATGAGAAGGACCCTCTGTCCAACACTGCCTAGATGGTCAGGATCTAAAATTTTATTGGCACAAAATGCTAAGTTAGAACCAAAGGGGACTTTGGCAACAAAAGTCATTGAAATAATTCTTGATATTTGGCTATACCAAATATCAAGATCACTGTCTTACCTAAGCATCAGAGACATTTTTATAGCAGCTGATGGTAGCATATACAGAGATTCACAGCCAAGCATTTAGTAGAGATCAGGAAATTGAGTGGAAGATGAGGAGGAAGGGTTGTAGGAACCAGAGGGTCAAGGACACCAGAAGAGGACAGCCCACAGAATTATCTAAGCAAAGTTAATAAGGGTTCAAGATAGAACCACATATCTCCTGTGGGTCTTTAGTAGGCCCTCTGCATACATTCCGTGGTTGTTTAACTTGTTATTCTTGGACTCCTCACAGTGGGAGTAGGGATGACTCTGACTGTTTTGTCTGTTTATGGGACAGTTTTGTTTTTAATGGATTGCCTCATCCAGCCTTGATATGATAGTTTAGGTTTACTCTTGCTCTATTTTTTTTGGCATGTTAATTTGATATCCCAAGGAATCCTTCGCTTTTGGAAAGGAAACAAAAGAGCAGTGGACGAGAGGAAGAAGGAAGGTGAAGGAATGACTAGGAAAAGTGATTGGTAAGGCTGCCGATGGCATGCATTACATGACAGAAAATTAAAAAAAAACCAATGTAGCCTTAGAGGTTACACACATGTACAAGGTTTAATGTGACCAATGTCTTTGACCAAAAGGAACACAAATTTCTTTTCTGCCAAATGTGAAATTTTATATACTCTTTTGAATAATATTACCTCATACCTTTCAGCATTATTTCATGCATGGTAAACTCAATTCTTTATACATTGGGACAAATCAGACCTAAGCTACTCTAAGTGAGAGAGACTTCCATGTTTAACCCATATGGCTAGAAAAATACCCTTATGATAGAAGGAACTTCATACCACACTGATTCTTGTTTCCAGCACCTACAACTCATGTTATGTGTCTTTATGCTGATAATCAGTCATAGTCAAAATCTACCTTTCATAACAACCCCTACGTAGCTGATGATAGATTTAAGATTACAGAAAGAATGCCTATGAGACTAGTATATGTACTTTAATATTGCTGCCAACCTGCAATGTAACTTCCAGACATATGTCTCTTCTAGACTTTGAGAATGAATAGAAGCCGAGTGGTATTGGGGATGTTCCTGGTCACAAGGAATTACTTAATATGTCTCCATTTAACAAATTAATCTGAAATGTTTTCATTTTGTTCAAGAAGGTTTGCTCCTGGCTGTTTGGCCTTCTCTGTCTGACACAACCCCTCTAGTGCCTGGCACAAGAGACTTTCTCCTTCTCCTCAAAAAGGTTTCATTTCTCCCCTTTCTAACCCAACAGGATGGGTTCCTACATTCTTCCTGACTTGAAATGCCCTTGGAAGAGTCCACATTTCACCCAGGCTGTCCTCTCTGGTTAGAAGTCCATGAAATACAAGCTGGTCCAGAAAATCAAGTATAGCCTTGAGTCCAATTACCCATAATGGCGTGGTTTCACTTACACACAGATCTGAGTAGCTGAACCCAAAACGGAAGAGTTAGCCTTGTTTGGCATAGCTATCCAACCTGTGCACAAATAATGCAATTGCTGCCTGGATTCTCAAAGTTTCTACTAATAATATGAACATCCTAAGTTGTAAGGAACTGTAGACAGGGAGGACAATAAGGATATGGGTGGAATTTATTATTAAATTTATTATCATTAAATAAAGATAAATCAGTATAGAAGACACCATTCTGTTTCTATGAAGCATTAATACCATAAAGAAAAGGAAAATGATGAGAACAACTGGTTATGTAAAAGCTTTCTGATGTGACAGCAACATGAATTGACAAGCAATTTCTTTAGTACTGCACATGATGTGAAAACAACAGTGAACCATTGTAGTTGAAGTCTACAAAGTGATTTGCCATTCAACTAAAAAATTAAATGTCTTTACTTTTCTGGCCTCCCTGATTGATTCTTCCTGGTTTAAGTTTAAGGTCCAGGATGTTTTTCACACAATTTATGTTCATAATTAGCCATTATATTCATATGACTATGGGATTGGTAACATGAATCTTCTTAGCTTGAACTATGTGTGAACATTTTCCTGCTTTTGGCTATAGAGACCTAGGTACATAGATTCAAAATTTACTTTTTTACTAGGGTGATATCA
Organism: Arvicanthis niloticus; assembly: GCF_011762505.2. Taxonomy (NCBI): domain Eukaryota; kingdom Metazoa; phylum Chordata; class Mammalia; order Rodentia; family Muridae; genus Arvicanthis; species Arvicanthis niloticus. Next base: position 5,055,529 of record NW_023044978.1, on the reverse strand, counting down.
TGAAACTTTGGGAAAAGTAGAGAAGGAACAGGCTAGATGGTTAATGGTCATCAGCTATTGGATTAGGGTACATGGAATGCCTCATTAGCATGGGGAAGCATTTCAGGAATCTCAGTTGCTGAGTGAAAAGTGTCTATAAGAAAAAATAAAATCGATACCATAATTGAATTGAGAGTATGTGATGCTCATCTGGTAGAGAGAAAAGTGGATGTTTTCCCCAAACAAGCCCAGTGAAGAAGAAATCCTGCTATTGTAAGGAGTCTCCAATATTGCATTGATGATAGAAGATATCCAATCACAGTGGGCTTCAATGTAATTTAGAGTGTTTCTCAAATGTATATGTGTGTATACACACACACACATGTGCACACACACACACATGACGTGCACACACACACGCACATATATATGTATATATATATATAAATTTATATATTTATTTATATTTATAATATATATATATATAATATATATATTTATCTATATATGTGCACATATATATAAAGTTATATATATATATATATAAAGTTATATATATATATAAAGTTATATATATATATATAGTTCATTATATATATACACATATATACAATGAACTTTAATGATTTCTTGAAAATAGAGAAATGGCCCCTTCCCTGAGTGCTGAATTATTTCCCAGCCATTGTGTGAGAACAAACGATGAGTGTCTAGACCTGCTGAAAAGCATAATATTTTGAATAACATTTATTTAATTCCTGCCCATCTTTAAAAATTTATATTATGAGACCTTGACGTTGTTTCAGGATAAACACAAGTTTACAAAGTGGAAGATTCTGTGTGGTTTTATTTGTCTATCCATTTTTCTCAGAATCCTCTTACTGTAGCATAGCTCCCAATGGCATGAGTAAAAATTGTAATAAGCTCAATAATTTTAATTAGAAAAGTTTCCTTTTGAGAGAGCATACATATATGAGCATGCACAACCCAATCAGAAATGCCAAAGCTCAGAGGCTGTATTATCCACAAGGACTCCACATTTCTTTCCTGTGGTAGCTTCCCTATGGTTGCTTTTCTGTTTAGCACAAGGAAATTTATTAACTTCACTTAACCTTGTAATTGGTTATATGAATCTATACAGCTTAGACTCTGTGTAAACTTTTTGCATTTGTTTGTCAGAAGTACTTGCTTATATGAACTTGGCCTATAGATATCTGGGAGCTAAGACATGCAAAGACATAAGTGTGTTTGCAGAGTACAAGAGGCTATAATGACATGATACATCAGCCTCAGGATATTCAAATGAAAGTTTTATTTCAAATTAATAGATAATGTTAGTAGGTCTATGTAATTTTAGGAAGTATCTTGCAGGAATATTCAGGCAGGTGTTGCTGAGACAGATCCCTCAGCTCAAGTCTGATGGGGATGTTTCATGGCAGACACAGGCTTAACTCTGCTCTTTGGTCTAATTAAGCACATCTCATACAACAGCATAATTACACACATACACACACACACACACACACACACACACACACACACACACACACACACACACATATATATATATATATATATATATATATATATATATATATATATATATCCATAGAATCTGAACAAAAATTTGTAATCAGACTTGGGCACCCCAATACATGGTCGTATATTATCCCAAAAGCTGATCCCATGGCCTTGTCACCAAGGGACAATTAATAATCAATGCTCATCAACAATCAATACTAATCTGTAACCAATAGTGATCAATAAACAATGATGATCAATAATTGGTGATGATGATGATGGTAACAGGGATAGTAAACATTGCTTACTTCTTTTATCCTCTCTTCTGGTTTTGTTGAGAGAAACTCTTGCTACATAGCACTATAACATGCTATGTAGAGCAGGCTTGTGTTAGACTCCTAGACAGCCACCTGCCTCTGCTATCTCTGTATTGGATCTAAAAGTATGTGCTGCCACACACAAATGATTTTGCATAAATTTTATCAAAACTTCTGTGTAACTTCACATAGTGGTGTTAACACATTTAGGATTTATTTTAGGGGATAAGTTACATGTGACTCACAGGAGAGAACATATCCTGATTTATTTTGAGAAATTGTTAGTGCCATAATTTTGATGGTACTGAATTTTGGTTTTTTGTTTTGTTTTGTTTTGTTTTTTGAGACCAGGTTTCTCTGTGTATCCCTGGCTATCCTGGTACTCATTCTGTAGACCAGGCTGGCCTTAACCTCAGAAATTCCTCTGCCTCTGCCTTCCAAATGCTGAGATTAAAAGCATGAACCATTAATTATTAATCATTATTGGATATTGATTAGTATAGATTATTAGCCATTGATTTTATTGAATAGATTATCATAATTATTGATCATTATTCCATCACCATCATCCTCCTGCCTCTGCCTCCCTAGTGCTGGGATTAAAGGCATGTGTCTCCACTGCCTGTCTGTGGTACTGAATTTGATTAATCGCATAAACATTCAAAGAGAGTATCTGGAAGTAAGCATTCTCCCTCACTTTTTCCTCATGGTAGGGGTAAAGGGAGAGTCCATGCACTAAGGGCACTACCTGGGTAAGCTTGTCATCTCTCAAAATCTAATTACGGATATGCTCATAGGTGTGTCTCTAAGTTCATTTGAAATCAAGCTTAGTTGATAGTCAAGATGAACCATCCCACTAGCAAATCCTCCCCATTTGATGTCTTTCTACTATATCACTTTAATTAGTATTGATTATAGGTAATTGATTACTATTAGTGATTAGTATTGATTATTGATCATTAATAGTTGTCCCTTAGAATCCATCTAGGATTCTCCTACTGGCTTTAGAATTTCGGCTATCTGCTTGTCATTTAAATTCCTACAAAATGTTACCTATCTCTTTCAGTCTGCCCCCATAACCTCTTTTTTCCTTTATATAGCTGTCTTAGTCTTTTCCAAACACCCCTCCTCATTTTTGTTTTCTGAGCCAAGGTTTCTCTGTTTAGTCCTGACTGTCCTGCAATTCAATTTGTAAACCTGGCTGGCCTCAAACTCAGAATTTCGCCTGCCTCTACTTCCCATGTGCTTAGATTAAAGGCAGGTACCATCAATTACTGATCATTATTGGTTATTGATTAGTATTGTTTATTATTGATTAATATGGGTTATTGATTAGCATTGATTATTGATCATTATTCCATCACCATCATCTCCCTGCCTCTGGCTTCCAAATCCTGGGATAAAAGGTGTGTGCCACCACTATCCAGCCCAAACATTCCTTTTAAATTATGGCCTGTGCCTGCAAGTTTGTTTTTTCAGATATGTTCTTTATGTAAAGAAATTAAGTGTCTGGAGAGATGGATCAGCTGTTAAAAGTGCTTGCTACTCTAGCAGAGACCAAAGTACTGTTCCCAAACTCAACCTGTAACTCCAGATCCAGGAGATCCAAATGTCCTCTTCTTTTCAGGCATATGGGGGTGAGAGGTATTTAAAAAATTAAAACAACTGTTCTGAAAACAAAATATTTTTCTGATACTATGCATAATTAAACTTAAGACTTCAAAGGAATGTAGATGAAAAATTGAGTAATGACACTTTTTTTCTCTGCTTTTTGCCATTTAGAGGTAATCGCAATGGAATGCTTTATTCAGTCCTTACATGTACTCTGGAACCACATTGAGGAATTTCACAAGCTTTTTGACATACCCATGATGTCACACCTGTGATGTCAAAACTGTGATGTCACACCCATGATGTCACACCCATGATGTAATACCTCAGTGATGAATGACAGCGGTCATTGCAGTCAAAAAAGAATAATAATAATAATAATAATAATAATAATAATAATAATAATAATAAATAAAGTGAACTCAGATACTTAGCTAATGAAGTACTGATCATGGATATTGTTGGAGGATGCTGAATCAGGATTCACATTTATTAGTTTAGTCATTTATTTATTTATTATTTATGCATTATGGTCTGAAAGTATATAATTGACATGAACTAATTTATATGTATATATACATAATTTATATATATATACATACATAATTTTTTATTATTGGATAATATATAAAAAATTTGTAATAATATATTAATATCAAAATATATCAACATATAATAATATATAATATATATAATATCTCCTTATATATTTTTGGATATTTTATTCATATCACATTAATATGAATAATATTAATAATTAATAATAATATATAATATATATAATATCTCCTTATATATTTTTGGATATTTTATTCATATCATATTAATATGTGAGAAATCTTTGATCTGAGAATATATAATGGCCATGAATAAATTTTATATATTCTTTTTTAGTATTGGATAATATTATGCATATGTGTAATATAATAATATATTTAAAAATATATAATACATTAACATATATATTTATATATAACATATTAATATATAATAATAGTATTAAATATTATATAATGTTATATGATAAATGTAATATATCCTTATATTTTACTTGGTGGATATTTTATTTACATTACACTTGCATTTCAATAACAATCTATCTTCAAAAAATGAATAATAGCTATGAAGAAATTATGTATATTTTTTTATTATTGGATATTTTATTTATATTTCACGTATTGCGCATATATAATAATTAAAATTTAAAGGTGGAAATTTTTCACTATCGTAAGAGAAGCAGAACTTCCTGTGACTGGAACTCTTCTCTATGTGTCCTGTTATTGATTGTATTGATCATTTTGATCATATTGATTATATTGATTTAACTTCATCTTTCACCATCCTGGGTCACATTAGAGTATTGTGTCCAAGAAACCTAATTTCCAAATGAGAAGAAGACAGGAAGTAAATTCAAGATAGAGAGGAGCTGGGGAAAATCTAGAAACAGTGTGATATAGTATATAATATATAACATTGTAATCTATACGTATTATAGTAGTAAGGAATCTATTTTCAAGAAATTTGAGTGAAAACTGTAATTAATATATATTATATATACTAATTATATGTGTAATAAATCTTATATATATATTTATAATATATAATTATATATAAATAATTTATATATGTATATATTTGTATGTATATTTTATATACTTTATTTATAATGTATACAAAATACATTATACAGAGTAATGTATTATATATGCATATATATATTTATATATATATACATATATGTATATATACTATATATATATATATATATATATATATATTATATGCTATATATATACAGCCCTCATCTATAAATATATATACATATATGTATATATACATATATATATATTTATATGTATATATAATTTTTTTAGGTTGAGGCTATTTTCCTAACCCAAATTTATATGCATGTATTTTGTTTCATCTATCTATCTATCTATCTATCTATCTATCTATCTATCTATCTGAAAATAATTCATGAAACTATAATCAGTTTATATTTTAGGACTAATAAATCTATTATCAATAAACGTGAAATATGTCTTCTTCAGATCTTCCATCTGATGAAAAACAATGTGAAAAGTTAAAAAGATGACCCTTTGTGATATTATGAGTGATGGCAGAAGTTAAAACTAAAAATGATTTAAATGATTTTAAATCATTTAAATTAAATTTAAATTTAAATGATTTAAAAATTATTAAGAAATAATTTAAAAATTTATTTAGAAGGTAATGGATGGAACTAGAAAATATCATCCTGAGTGAGGTAACCCAGTCACAAAAGAACACACATGGTATTTACTCACTGATAAGCGGAGATTAGCCCAAAAAATTTGAAAAAACAAAGATTCAACTACCAGACGACCTGAAGCTCATGAAGAAGAAAGAACAAGTGAGGATGCCTAGGTCTTTCTTAGGAGGAGTAACTAAATAACCAAGGGAGCAAATATGGAGACAAAGTGTGGGTCACAATCTGAAGGGGGGATTGTACGGAGACCATTGCGTCTGGGTATTCATTCCATAGGCAGTCACCAAAAATAGACACTGTTAGGGATGTCAGGATGGGAAAGCTGACAGCAGCTGGATAAGGCTGTCTCCTTAGAGGTCTCTCAGAGTCGGACATACCCAGAGACAGATACCCACAGCTATCCATTAATCTGATCAAAGTTCCCAATGGAGGAGTTAGAGAGTAAATTGAAGGAACCGTGAACCATAAGGGCAGGTGGCCCCGTGAGGAAAGCAACAATACCAACCAGCCAGAGCTCCCCAGGGTCTAAACCACCAGCCTAGGAGCATATAGGGAGAGACACATGACTCCAGCTGTATATGTAGCGGAGGATGGCCCTGTTGGGCATAGGTGGGAGACAAGATCATTGGTACCCTGAAGGCTGAACACTGAGGGGGGAATCTGAGGGTGGGGAGGGAGGCTGGGGGTAGGTGGGTAAACACCTTCAGAGAGGCAGGAGGAGGGGGGATGGGATAAGGGGTTCCTGGGTGGTGGGGGAAATATGGTAAGGGGATAAACTTTGAAATGTAAATATTATATCCAATAAAAGAGGGGAATAATAGAAAAGCAGTTAGAACCAACATTCTTAATAAAATGTCAGCCCTCATCTAAAAAAAAATATCTTGATACTAAAATTTGTTTTGAGAATTGTATATTGCAGAATGATCAGCCTTGGTGTATCTACTCAACAAGCAAGCTGGGCAGACCTGCTCAAACCTCTGAGGTCCGGGAATTCCTTCTGGAGGCAGCGAAAACACAGCATCAGAGGATTGTCAATTTGCTCTCCCCCCACTCCTCTTCTAATATCTCAATGCCCATAATCAGCTTGAAGAAGCTAATGATGACTCAGCGCCCCTATTCCCTGGGCATGGGGACTAAGGTGGTAAATGTTGGGCTGTCTCCCTATGGAAAAGTAGTGGTTTTGTCGGAATAGAGAGGATTAGCTAGGGTTTATTGCATAGCCATAACCTATTAGTAGAAGTCTGTATAATTAATATCAAGATGAAGATATAAATTCTTAAATGGCACCAATTTACTTTGTTTACAAATTTTAAGGTTTTCATTGGCATGAGCTTCTTAGTGATATAAGAGTGAGATGAATATTGTTACTCTCATAGGCATTGTACCAGTATAACAGATTTAGGAATACAAAGCTTAGACCCAGTCCTTCTTTAACTTTTTAACTGATTTGAGATGGACAGCCTGTGAGTTAAGGGACTATAGCAAACTCATGGCTTGGAGTTTATTATAAGGGTGTTCTCTATGTTTTATTTAGAAATAGCTGAGTGGAGTTAACAGGCAACAGTCCAGATTACCTTACATGGATAGCTGGTTTTCAAAACATCAGAAATCCTTAGAATTGACATGACAAACATTTCAGTATTAATGTTCATTTTCATTAGAGACCTGTCTGCTCCGGACAGCTTCCTATGTTAAATTCTAAGAAGAAATTGAGCACCCTTGGAGTTACTCCAGTTGTGGTGAGACAGCCACTAGGCAAGAATTGCCACTTTCCTTCTACAGACAAATTACTGTCCAGAAAAGGACACACTTGCAGAATAGTCAACTGATTATATCTGCCTAGACAGAGTAATCAGCCCTTAATAATTCTGCAGCACTAAGGTCTGTCAGATGATCCTGGGCCAGAAGGCAGAAGAACAGATGCCCCAACGTTTTGAAGTAGAGCGAGTGTCCAGGTGTTCAGAGGTCTCTATAAATTGGCTAAGTTTTAGAAGCTATGCTTTGTGCTTCCCACAATTATAGCCAACTCAGTCATTCTGGATTTCTGATGGGGTTGAAAACTTATAGCTATTTATCTTGAGAGAAAAGATCTGAGTGGATGGTCGTCAGCTGACATTCATCCTAAAGCCAGGTTCAGGACTAAATGTTTTAGTTAGGAGAGATGACAGAGGTGCTGGTAGGTCAACAAATGGATGGACTGGGTATTAGGACTATCTTGTACCTCACTGGTACAAATTGGCATAATTATGCTCTAATTGTATTTTGAGAGAAAAGTTTCCTTTGAACAGGAAGGGTGATGTGTAGAAGGAGCTAAGGTGGGAGGAGTACTGAGAGGAAGAAAAGGAGTAAGAAGAGGAAAAGAAGAAGGAGAGGAGAAGCTAGGTGATGAAAGAGAGATAGAGGGGGGAGACAGGGAAGCAGATGTTCATGTATCTCCACCAGTCAAAGATAGTAGATATATCTAGGTTGGGTAGTGGGTTACACCTCTGATTGAACAATACCAAACTTATAAAGCCTATGATTAACATTTTTTTAAAAAAATGTATAAATGCAAAAAGGAAAAGGGGGCATGGGATAGGGGTTTAATAAGGGGGGGAATGGGGAAACGGGATGGCATCTGAAGTGTAAATGAAAGATATAATAAAAAAAAATTATTAAGAAATAATTTAAAAATTTAATCAGAAGGTAATGTCCTAATTCAAAATTATTTAAAATTATTTAAAATTATTTTAAAAAATTCATTTGGAAATAAATGTCATAAATTAAAACAATTAAAATTATATAAAATTATTAAAAATTGTAGAATAATTTATTTAATACCAATTTGAAAATTATCATTGTAAATGTTAATCATTTAAAATACTTTAAATTATTTACAAATTATTTAAAAATTCATTTTGAAATTGATTTCCTAAATTAAAACTATTTAGAATAGTGTAAAAATATTAAAATAATTTTAAATTATTTAATAATTTTTATAATTTTTGTTAACATGATTTAAATCTTATACAAATAATACATTTAGAAATTTATGACCTAAATGAAAATTATTTAAAATTCTTCCAATACTATTTAATAATATTAAATTTATTTTAAAATATTTAAATCTCATACATAAAATACATTTTGAAATTAATGTCCTAAATGAAAATTACTGAAAAATAATGAGAATCATTTCATATTCTCATTTACAATTATTTCAAATTATTTAAAATTGTTTAAAATTAAAGTTGTTTGATATTATTTAAGATTATTTGAAATTAATTAAATATTATTTAAAACCACTTTTAGAAATTAACATCCTAAATTTGAGTGAAATTGAAAAAATTAATGAATATTCTGATTATAAACTACTTTACATAATGTGTGTATTCCAATGATAGATTATTTTATATCACGGGTGTATTCCAATGTGTGCTTGGAAGAAATACTATTCATGGATGTCATGTTTTATTGATTAGATATCAAAACAATTGATAGAGGATGAGACTCACCTAAAACAAACAGACAAGCATATATGTTGTTTCACATATCTATATACATGAGAAATATTATTTCTTCAGAATATAATATATAATTTATGAAAGTATAATTATTATGTATTATATGAGGAAAAATTCTATTAAACAATTTGAAAAAATACAAAATTAAGATTTACATGGAAAAATGCAGTAAAAAACTGAAGATGATTTAAGAAAAATTACAGAAAAATTGAATATTTGCATGGAAATAAATTCTGATAAACTTAAAGGTTTGTATTAAAAATTAGTGATAAAAATTAAGGTACATATAAAAAGTTGTTAAAAACAAAACATTTGTAGAAAATTTTGGTTTATATGAAGTGAGATATAGAAAAATGTATGCAAATATTGAAACTGTAAATGAATGTAACTATGAATGAAACTGTAAATGAAATGTAAATATTATATCCAATAAAAGAGGGAAAAAATAAAAGTGGTTAGAACCAACATCCTTACTAAAATGTCAGTCCTCTTAAAAAAAACTATCTTGATCCTAAAATTTGTTTTAAGAATTGTACATTGCAGAATGATCAGCCTTCGTGTATCTACTCAACAAGCAAGCTGGGCAGACCTGCTCAAGCCTCTGAGGTCCGGGAATTCCACCTGGAGGCAGTGAAGACACAGCATCAGAGGTTTGTCAATTTGCCCTTCCCCCACTCATCTTCTAATATCTCAATGCCCATCATCAGCTTGAAGAAGCTAATGAAGAGTCAGTGCCCCTATTCCCTGGGCTTGGAGACTAAGGTGTAAATGTTGGGCTGGCTTTCTAGGGAAAAGTAGTGGCTTTGTGGGAATAGAGAGGATTAGCTATGATTTATTGCATAGCCATAACCTATTAGTAGAAATCTGTACAATTATTATTAAGATGAAGATATAAATTCTTAAATGGCACCAATTTACTTTGATTACAAATTTTAAGTTTTTCATTGGTACCAGCTTCTTATTGATATAAAAGTGAGGTTAATATTGTTACTCTCATAGGAATTGTACAAGTATAACACATTTAAGAATACAAGGCTTAGACCCAGTCCTTCTTTAACTTTTTAACTGATTTGAGATGGACAGCCTGTGAGTTAAGGGACTATAGCAAATTCATGGCTTGGAGTTTATTGTTAGGGTGTTTCCTATGTTTTATTTAGAGATAGCTGAGTGGAGTTAACAGACAACAGTCCAGATTACCTTACATGAATAGTTGGTTTTCAAAACATCAGAAATCCAGAGAATTGATGTGACAAACATTTCTGTATTAATATTCATTTTGATTAGAGACCTGTCTGCTCCTGACAGCTTCCAATATTGAATTCTAAGAAGAAATTGTGCATCTTTGGTGTTATTCCAGTTGTGGTGAGACAGCCACTAGACAAGAATTGCCTCTTCCCATCTACAGACAAATTACTGTCCAGAAAAGGACACACTTGCAGAATAATCGACTGATTATATCTGCCTAGACAGAGTGATCAGCCCTTAATAATGCTGGAACAATAAGGTCTGTCAGATGATCTTGGGCCAGAAGACAGAAGAACAGATGCTCCAATGTTTTGAAGTAAAGGGAGTGTCCAGGTGTTCAGAGGTCTCTATAAATTGGCTAAGTTTCAGAAGCTATGCTTTGTGTTTCCCACAATTATAGTTAACTCAGTCATTCTGGGTTACAACTTATAGCCTCACAGCCAATCCTGGCAATTTACCATAAGAGAAAATATTTGAGTGGATGGTCGTCAGCTGACATTCATCCTAAAGCCAGGTTCAGAACTAAATGTTTTAGTTAGGAGAGATGAGAGAAGTTCTGGTTAGTCAACAAAATGATGGACTGCGTATTATGACTATCTTGTACCTCACTGGTACAAATTGGCATATTTATGCTCTAATTGTATTTTGAGAGAAATGTTTCTTTTTAACTAGAAGGGTGATATGTAAAAGGTGCTAAGCTGGAAGGAGTACTGAGAGGAAGAGAAGGAGTAAGAAGTGGAGGAGAAGCAGGAGAGCAGAAGCTAGGTGATGAAAGAGAGAAAGGGGGGGAGACAGGGAGGCAGATGTTCATGTATCCCTACCATTCAAAGATAGTTGACATATCTAGGTTGGGTAGTGGGTTACACCTCTGAACAATACCAAACTTGTAAGCCTATGATTAATATTTTTTAAAAAATATATAAATGCAAAATGGAAAAAGGGGGCATGGGATAGGGGTTTTCTAAGAAGGGGAATGGGAAAAGGGGATGGCATCTGAAGTGTAAATAAAATATCTAATAAAAAATAAAATAAAATAAAATGAAAAGAAAGAGAGTATAAAAATAGTGAATCTGTTCATAGAGAAATCTCTAAAAAATTCACAATTGATTGACATAGAAAATTCATTATAAAAGTGAAGACTGTTTAGGAAAAAATAGGGAAAAAGACAATAGTAGCATGGAAAATTTTTAATAAAATTGAAGGCATTATTTTTAAAATTAGTGATAACATTAATGTAAATAGAGAAAAAATTGTTGAAAAAATTTAGAACATTTGACGAAAACACTTGGTTAAAATGTATCATATAAATATCATTACACTATATTATATATTCATATTATTTATAACATGTTATATATAATACAATATAAAATAATTATATTAATATGTTGTATTATATTTATTAAGATATTAATTTTGAATATTATATTGTATACTATATTATTATATTGATATATTATATTAACTAATATATTACATATTTTAGTATATTGGTATTCTATATTATAATATTAATATGCATTATATTATATATTATAAATTATATATGTTATATCTTATATACTGTGATATTAACAGTTACATCTTCATATCAATAATATATAATAATGGTGCCATGACTCACTAACTGCTCACCTGCTATAGACGTGTATATCTTGTCTTCCTATGTCAATTGTAGAAGACAACCACCTTCCCAGAATCACCACATGATGTCATAACTGTGTTGCCACACCCATGATGTCACATATGTGAGGTTGTACCCACATCATACCCATGATGTCACACCATGATGATATACCTGTAATTTCACTCTCATGATGTCATACCCATGATTTTGTACCCAAAATGTTATGCCCATGATGTCATACCCATGATGTCATAGCCATGATATCATACCCATGATTTCACCACAGTGATGTCATACCCATGTCAAACCCGTCATACCCGTGATGAAAAACTCATGATGTCATGTAGAAAGCCGCGGTTAGTGGTGATACATTCAGCCATTGCAAGATGGCGCTGACATCCCGTGTCTCCACAAGTAAACAACTGACTGTGCAGGTGCAAAAGGCAAAAAGCATGCCAAAATCACTGCCCATCCCGGGGCATATTATGGGTAATGAGTGAACAGCCAATCAGAATTGAACAAGTCACTCTAGGGTGTATATAAGCAGTGCCTTTTCCAGTCTTTCTGTCTTTCCGCTTCTGCTTATACAAGAAGTAAATCCTCGCTGTAGTGACCACCTGAACACTGCCTCACGTGTCTTTTTCGTTGGTGAAGGGGACACAGAGTGGCTCAGAACATCATCATGCCCTTAAAGTTACACTTGCATTGTCACACTTGTGATTTCACACTCGAGATGTCACACTTGTGATGTCACACTCATGACCTATGATTTCATACCCATGAAGTCATACCCATGTAATACTCATGGTATCATACACTCGATGAAACATGCATGATGTCACACTGTGACACTCATGATGTCATATACACGATACCATACCCATAATGTAACACCCATGATGTTATGCACATGATGTAACACAGATTATGTCAGACTCATGATGTCATACCTCAGTGACTCACAAAACATTACCATGATCAAGAAAAATCATCACTGCAGTCAAAAAACAGAATAAAAATAAATAATAGTAGTAATAATAATGAATAAGGTCAACCTCAACCTATAGATAAAGAGTATTGATCATGGATATTGATCCTTGATGGCGAAGTCTGAATCAATATTCAGAATTATTCATTTTTACATTTATTTATTTATCATTTCTTATGGTGTTGAGCACAGCTTGGTCTGTGAAGGTTAGGTTAAGTGTAGTGGAAACGCTTAAGGTGGTATATGTGACAAGGCCATAGCACAGGTTGGCACAAGGTGTAGAAAAACTTAATGTGGACAACAGGGAAATTGTTCCTGAGGGTACCTTTCTGTCTTGGTAAAAGGATGAGACAATTGTTTAGTAATAAATTATATAGAGGGTGACAGGATTCATCCTTGTTTGGGGTGGTGGGCCTTGCACCTCTGAGAACTCAGAGCAGTCCTGCCTGGATAGAAAGAGCTGTCTTGCTTGTATCAGAGCAGATGCCTCCAGGAAGCTTGAGAGGGAGGCAGAAGTGGAAAGCAATGCCAGACTTCTCTTCTGGTGGTTGTTAGATAGGTCTACTTACACCAGCTGTGACTTAAGCTCTCGACAGTGCAGGAGAGGACCTCTGGAGACTCTCAGTGCTCAGGAAAGGAAGGCTTGCAGGTGGATAGTGAAAAGCACTTCAGAAATGACCATGGTATTCATTATCAAGTAAATAAAGAGGTGCTTCTGCTCTAGAAAATGTACCTGGACGTGTATACGTTGGCAAGCCAAAAAGAGATAGAAGGAGGTAGGTAGGTATTTAGGTAGGTAGAAAAAGATAGATAGATAGATAGATAGATAGATAGATAGATAGATAGATAGATAGATAGATAGATGCATACATACATACATACATACATAGATACATAGATAGATAGATAGATAGATAGATAGATAGATAGATAGATAGATAGATAGATAGATACATACATACATACATACATACATACATACATACATACATAGATACATAGATAGATAGATACATACATACATACATACATACATACATACATAAATACATAGATAGATACATAGATAGATAGATAGATAGATAGATAGATAGATAGATAGATAGATAGATAGATATAGATAGATATAGATAGATGGATAGATAGATGGATAGATAGATGGATGGATGGATGGATATAGAGCTAGATAGATAGAAAGATAGGAGGTATGTAAGTAGGTAGGAAGGTTGGTAGGTAGCTAGATATGTAGTTAGGTAGATAGGTAGAAAAAAGGTAGATGATAGAAAGATTGCCAGTTAAAAAGATAGGTAGATAGATAGTTAGATAGATAGATAGATAGATAGATAGATAGATAGATAGATAGATAGATAGATAGGTAGATAGATAGATAGAAAGATAGATAGATAGATAGAAAGATAGATAGATAGATAGATAGATAGATAGATAGATAGATAGATAGATAGATAGATAGATAGATAGATCATGCTGTGTTAGTGATCTCTTGGAGAGAAAGTTTGAAGACACCTTGAGTATTTCCAATGTGCACTCTCAGAAGACATTGGTGTGAATAGGTCAAGGAGGAGTTGGTGAGGAATTGTGCTGCATGGATACTGGTGAGACAAATGAGACATGCTCATTGTGCTTTGTACATAGTTGCCTGTCATCTTGAGTCCACTTGAATCCGTTCAGAGAGCTCTGAGTTGCATGTATGCCTAGTCCCTACACAGGTAGGTACGTGGTTGTGTGGTAGGATATAGAAAGAAGGATCCATGGTGAGAGTGACTTGGTGACTTTAGAGGCAGGAAGAAGATCAAAGTGTCCACAGAGTGCTCCATAGCAGTTGGTGAGTGGCTGGGGTGTGATAGAGGTGGGTGGAGGGTTTGAGAGAAGAGAGAGAGATTCTGAGGGAGTTTGAATTAGCTCATAATGGTTGCCAGGTAACTTGACAGGTGCCCGGGGATGCTTTTTTGTAGGTGCTTAGAATTGGGGGCCCAAGGCCAGAGCTTGGTTTTTAAGGGGGAATGTGGAGATGATATACTCACTTCTTGTTTAGATATATCCTTGTCCTCAGCTCATCATGCTAGCTGGAATGCATGTGAGATTTTGAAAGATATCAGCAAGAACCTCTGGGCCTTTGTGGACAACAGATGATGGGATGACTTTGTGAGGCAGCATCTACCAGAACTCATTGATGGATACCTGAGATACAAACCTGTGTGACTAGGTAAGTAGACCAAGGATTTTGTGGGGGCCCTTCTTTTCATCTAGCACCACACTCTGAGAGTGGCTCAATCCAGGGAAACTGGGATCAATCCAGGGAAACTGAAGGCCTCCTGTATGCACAGAGCAGCTCACAGAGTGCCATGTGTCCACTGCAGTTCCTCCTGATCCTATGTGGGATGCCACTGTTGAGACTAATGCCAATGGAGACGGTTGGTTCCCAACTCACGCTTTGGTCTCTGTTCAACTTCCCCTGTCTCCTGAGCTCTCTGACTCCACCACACATGTGATATGTCCTTGTCCTCAGCTCAGCATGTTAGATAGGCAGCAGGTCAGACAGTGAATGTGGGTGGACAGCCACTATGGGGCTCTGAGGTGGACAGATGACTGGATGACTTTGTGGAGCAGCATCTACACGAACTCAAATTGAGGGGTATTTGAGATACCAACCTGTGTGCCCAGGTGTGTAGACAAAATTTTTCAGGGGGTGGGGAGGGCCTCTTTTTGGTTGGAAACTGAAGTCCTCAGTAACACATAAAGCAGCTACCCATTTCTCTGGCTCCAGTGCAGTGCCTCCTGCAGCTAAGTGGATAGCTTATGTTGGGACTAATGCCAATTGAGAAGGTTAGTTTCCCACCCCAAACACCTATGTCCTCTGTTACCATTTCCCTGTTCCCTGAGCCCTGTTTCTACCACCTGGCTACCCTATAAGCTGAGGATCATCCTGGGAGACCTTTCTGTCTGGGTACCAATTCCTTGCATCTTGTTAGAGTGTAAAAATGCACAGAGGAGTCTGACTTGGCTTGGCCTTAGGGAATCTTTGTGTGGGAATAGTCAGGCAGCCTCAGGCTGGATCAATCTCTGGGCCTAGCCCAGTCCCAGTGTTCTGAGTGGACACTGAGAGGGTTGCCCCATCTCCTGGTCCTCAAGTCCAGGCCTTTGATTCTGATGCTCTGCCCCTAAGGTCCAGGTCATTATGAGGTTTAGGTAGGGCTCTCACAGGATCCTTTGCAAGTACAAGCTGACACCTCTTGTTGCTTGACTCTCTCTTGCAGCACCCTTCACTGGCTGGCAGATGTCCTGCAGTTGAAAAGCTCCTGTGATGCCTGACACTTCCATCTCCACCATGCACAACCTCCACTTTCCTTGACACTTATGGACAAAAATCCATATTTCCAAACCTTATAGTAAGGAGAATGCATGCACACACAAAAGTGCAGGGGCATTCTCTCTTGCAAGATCACATATATGTGCCATCAACATAGTGGCAGACATGCTTGTAGCCAGTTTATTCTGGATGTACAAGCTGGAATAAGACCTCCTGTGGACTACTAGACCAAAGGGAAAACTGTGGGTGAACAAGGTTCAGCTGACCAGAGAGGAAGGCCTGCAACAACAGGTTTGGGTATCTTGACTTGGGAAGCACAGCCTCCCAGGCCTGAGCACCATGCAGCTTTGACTTAAGCTCTCTACAGAGCAATGGACCTCTGGACATACTCAGTTCTCAAAAAAGAAGGCTTGTTGGTTGATACTAAAAATCATTTCACAAATGAAAATGGATCTTATCATGTGGTAAACAGAAAGCTGATTCTGCCCTAGAAAATATAACAGGAAGTGTATGTATTGGTGGAACAAAAGGAGATATTAGGAGGTTTGTAAGTACATAGGTAGGTAGGTAAGTAGATAGGTAGGTAAGAAGGCAGGTAGATATATAGATAAGTAGGTATAAAATATAAATAAAGAGATAGATAAATAGATAGATAAATGACAGATATATAGATAAATAGAAAGAGAATTACAGACAGACTTTTACATATATAGCAAGCTAGTTGTTATCAGGCTGTGGGAGTGAGAAACTTGTGGAGAAAGTTTGATGGCACCTTGAGAATTTTTATGGGACAGCTAAGGGACCTTGGTGTGAATTTGTCTATGAGAAACTGGTGAGTGAAGGCGATATGCAGCAGAGATCCTGGTGGGATATGAGATAAATGCTCATTGTGCTTTGTGTCTAGGTACCTGTCTCCTGGGATCCACCTGAATCCCTTTAGAGAGCTCTGAGTTGCATGTGTGCTTAACTTTTGATTGGGTAGATAGTTGAGTATGAGCTAGGATACAGAAAGAATGATCCATGGTGAGAGTAACTTGGGAACTTTAGAGGCAGGAAGAAGATCGAAATGTCCACAGAATACTCCATGGCAGTTTGTGAATGATTAGGGTGTGATTGAGGTGGCTTGGAGTGTTTGAGAGAGGACAGAGATTCTGAGGTAGCTTCAATTAGCTCATAATGCTTGTGAGGTATCCTGGTCAGTTGCCCTGAGATGCTTATTTTGTAGGTGCTTAAAATTGTGTGCCCGAGGCCAGAGCTTGGTTTTTAAGGGGGCATGTTGAGATGAAATATTCACTTCTTGTTTAGATATGTCCTTGTCCTCAGCTCATCATGCTAGCTGGAATGCAGGTGAGTTTTTGGAAGTGGGCAGCAAGACCATCTGGGCCTTTGTGCAAAACAGATGATTAGATGACTTTGTGAAGCAGCAACAACCAGAACTCATATTGATGGATATCAGAGATACCAACCTGTGTGACAGGGTAAGTAGACCAAGGTTTTTGTGGGGGCCGTTCTTTTCATCTCCCACCACACTCTGGGCTCAATCCAGGGAAACTGAAGGCCTCATGGATGCACAGAGCAACCTAGGGAGTGTCATGTTTTTAGTGCAGTGCCTCCTGCTGCTATGTGGGATACCAGGGTTGAGACTAATGCCAATGGAGAAGGTTCGTTCCCCAACATGCCCTGTGGCCTCTGTTCAACTTCCCTTGTGTCCTCAACTCTCTGACTCCACCACTCTTGTTCTTTTTATCTAAGTTGGTACTATCCAAAATGGCTACCTATTTACAAGGTCTAAGACAAAGACTTAGTAACTTTCTACCAAAGCTTCTTGTTTACAAGAGCCAATAACAATCTGTTTCTGTGCTTTTCCACAGAGTCCCAAGAACATGTATGTCAAGCCTATTGGTCATTTTAGGTGTATGGTTGATTTTAGGTTGTCAGTTTATAAGCAGGGCTGCCCCTGACACCTCCTTCCTTCTTAAGTATAGAAGGGCAGTGGCAATTCTAATCTTGTGAAGGATTTAAAGAAAATTTAGTTAATAGAAGTGTTTGTGAGGCATAGGCAGAATAGACTGTCTGGAGGATCTTCATTTGCTAGGGGAACTGAAGTCCCCTATTGTAGAGAATGTAGGTTTAAAACACCCCTTTGACACAGGGGCTACTTTGAGAGCCTTTTCAATAGACTTTGATTTCCAAGTTCCACAGAAATTGAAGGTCTAAAATCCATTTTGTAAGTGGAGGTAGACAATAGAACCACAATCCTATTGGGAAGACAGGAAATGTTAGATGCTCTTTTATGCTGAATGTGTGGTATAAGGCTCCCTTGATCTGACAGCCCTTTAAGGAGAAAAGACTCAAAGCAACTTGGAAGGACTAGAAATATATAAAGACCACGTAAGGTGTAATAAGTGCTCAAGGCCTCACTTGGCAAATGAGGTCTAGGGAAATGCTAGTCCTAGGAGAGTTCTGCAATTCTGTTCAATGTAGTGAGAAGTAGTAAGTTAACACTCAGAAAAGTGAACCCCATTTAAGAAAGGAAAACTCTGATGCCCTATTGACAGAATCTCCTTCAGGCAGTGTGAAGGTGCCATATACAATTCTGTCTAAGGTAAAGGTCCTGGGTATTTTGTACTGTGGAGACACTTTCTAGCAGTGATCCTAAGTTTCCAGTTATTATTCAGAGTTTTGTATCTTTTTAGTTTGTGTTCATTCTGAGAGAAAGCAGGCACCAACTTATTTCTCTTCCCCAATGTTCTGGATGCCTGTTGCTGGCTAGGTTATTTCTAGTTTGTTCAGCTACCTAGATTGAGACAGAAATGTCGACATTATTACATTCCTATGGTCTTACCTGGCATCAGATGGCACAGGTTCTAGGCTCTTATTCTAAACTTCGACTATTGGCCTCAATCCAATGTAGATTAGGGTCACTTGTTTTAATAAAAAATGAGTCACTTTTGGATCTATGCCTGATCATTTAGGTAGAGAAACTACTTTGACTATATGTGGGAATGTCATTGTTCCCATTTTTGAGAGAGATAATATGTTGGGAGGATAAGGAAGAGCAAAAAGGTCACATAATTGCTCAGGCAAAAGATTACATTGAGAATTGAAAATAGGTACAGAAAATACCATATCAGGTGCAAATGTCCTCACAGTCCAGAATACCGATTTGCTCTGAGACTCAGAGATGTGCTTCCCAGCTATCAGAAAATTTTTTTCTTACAAATTAGTTTGTAATCTTTTGCTCTATGTTCTCCAAAAGCTGTTTATCAGCAGCACCTGCATGGGCAACAAAGATGGACCTGCTCCATTTCAAGTGTCAATCTGAAAGATAAAAGTTAGATCAGGGCTCAGATTGTTACTGTCAAGTCTAAAAACATCATTTTATGTCCAAGGATATCCATTCAGAGTGGTATGCCATCCCTTCAGTAACTTGGGAATGAATTGTCACTAACATCAGAAGGGAAACATTAAGACCTGCTAGAGAAACAGAAGTGAGGATTATATGATTGGAAGTGTATTCTCTAAAGAAACCATTGTCAGCAGATATTTGCTCAAAACATTATGAAAATTTTTATACTCTGATTATCTCTCCTGTCACAAGGAAATGAGGACCTCCCTTCTTGTCTGGGGTATTCACTCCTTCTCCTTTGATTAAGGAGACATCATATTTTATTTTCTCAATGAAGCAAAGGGAGGCTCAGATTATTCCATTATGTCCAAATGAGGCTTAAACATTCATTTAGGTTGAGGAATCCCATACACTTTCATGAACATCCCTGTGTGTTTTTATGTCAGTGGCTTCTTTGTCAGCCATGTAATCAGAATAATTGGTATTATGTTTCTTTCAAATTTAAGGGTGTCAAGATTTCCCTTATTCTAAGACATTACAACATGTGCTTCTTCATTGACAGAGTATGCATGTCAAAGATTCTTTATATCATCATTACTGAACCTACAGTTTTCCTTGAGCTGAGGGAGAAATTTCAGAAACAATAGTCCATAAATTTCTGATATTATGGACTGAACCTCAGATATTTTGCCTATTGTTTCACAGATTTCTCCTTCAGTTCAAGGACAATTGTAGGTTCAATAATGATGCAATGAAGAATTTTTGACATACACACTCTGTCAAGTAAGAAACATACATTATTTCTCCTTTGAATAAGGGAAATCTAGAGACCCTTAAATTTGAAAGGGACTTAACACAATTTCTTCTGATTATGGAGCCTACAGAGAAGTCACTGACATGAAAACTCACAGAGATGTTCAGGATGTAAATTGTATATGATTCCTCAAACTAAATAAATCTTTAAGCCTTCTGACACACTGTAATGATCTGAGGCTTCCTTTGCTTCAGTGAGAAAATATGAGGTCTCCTTAATCAAAAGTAGAAGGAGTGAGTACCCTAGGAAAGAAAGGAGATGCTGATATCTTTTTGAGATGAGAGATGATCACAGAATTAAAGTTCCCATAATATTTTAAGCAAAAATAAATTTGCTTACCTTAGCTCATGAGATCTTAGCATTGCCTGAACTTCTGTTTTTCACAGTCTACAGTATTCATATTTTAGCTGAAGCAGCAGGAGACCAAATACAGTGACCATGATTTATGATCTTCATGGGTATGTGCCCTTAGCATGATTACCTCCTGAGACTTAAGTTTAACCAACCTGAACTATGATAGACTGATGATTTCACAATGTGTCATGTGACTTTACTCAAGGAAGTGGTATAAGGATCCGTGATTTTCTTCCTCCCCTTGATTTCTGTGAACTTTGATTAAAAACAAAAGTGTTCCTTGGTCAGAGGTAAAATATCTCACAGGCCACTGAGAATTAAGAATTGTTATGAGAGCCTACTGAGTCAAAGGGATAACTTTTAAGGCCTCAATCATCAGAGGAAAAAAATACAAAAATTTTGGAAAAGAGAAAGACCTTCAATCCTGTTGGACAGTAGGGAAGTATCCCTGTTTACCTTCTGTAGAGGATGTTGGTCCAGGCACTCCAGGCTCCACATCTTCAGAGAAATCTAGAAATTTGTTTTCTTTGAGGACTCCAAACACTGCAGACTTGACAGTGTTCTGAGGTTTCTTCTGACTAGTTGGGTGAAAGTCCATGGAGCTGTTCCCTATTTAAACTTAAAATAAGCTGCACAGGTGTGGGTGTGGAGGACTGTTACCTTTCTGGTGATCAGAATAAAGATAGATGGTCTTGGATCTAGTTTGAGTTTATTATTCAGTGGCCATTGGACTTGAATCCAGAGTTCTTGAGGTATTATTGGATGGACAAAGGTGTATTTTCTGACCAACAAAGTCTGAGGGAGAATCTCTGGTTTCTCTTAGTTGAATGGTAGACCTGAGTCTGCCATGAACAAAGAGAGAAGGTTCTGTGCATTCTTGGTGTAAAGGATTCAGTCTGAAGCACATTACAGGCAAGCCTAAATGTTTGAGGCACACTCTTCATTCACAAAGACAGTTCTATAGCTTTCTTCATCAGAGTGGAATGTCTCAAACCTCTCCAGAGCAGACATAGGAAGAATAAAATGTTTTTTATTCCCCAGGTCAGCTGACCTCTTTGGCATACCCTTAATGTCAAGTGCTGATGTGATTAGAGATAGTAAAACTAAAGTCCTCTTCAGAAGATATTTCAAAATGTTATCAGTCCCCTTAATGTCATGGGTTAGTTTACATCTGAGGGGGCATGACTTAATGGAGTTATTAGCTGGAAGCATAAATTGTCCTTATAGAACGGTCCATCTTGGGCCCCATTGTGACTTCATCAATTCTATTGCAGGCTGATAGTGGAGGGTTATATCTGTAGCCTTCTCAAGAAGTTTTAAAGGACTTAAATCCTCGGCTTACTATGTCATAGGTCTCAGGACATTTTTTTTCATTGAAGACCTATGTGAAAACTTATTTCTTAGGTGGTAACTCTGAGATCAATTGGAGCAATTAATGAATGTCTGATGTTTCAGGGTCTCAAAAGTATTGTATGTTAATGCTCCCCTGAACATTGGAAAGTCACTGATAAATTTGATGTTGAGGAAGTACATCTGTAACCACCTCGTGTTATTGGTGAAAATTGTGAAGCACACTGGTTCTAGATAATTTAGATTAAGATCAGTTAGGCTATAGGGAAAGATCTGAGGATCCCTGGTTCAAAGCGCATAGATCAGAAGTTCTCTTTATTCATATAGAAATTTGGAAGATCAGTAGTTCTTATGCTGTAGGTCTGAAGTCTACATGAGAAAGACTAGAGTGCATTTGCCTATCTGGTAAAGACAGAATATGCCCAAGGACCCCGTGAGCCCTTGACAATGATTTGAGTCCCACTACAGTGACTGGGGAAAGTGTGAGTCTTTCTGGTTCTGTATCAGAAACACAATTTCAATTACCAATGAACAGAATGAGAATGTTGATATATCCCGAAACTATTAAGAATACCAAACTTTAGAGGCAAATGTCAGGGAAAGCAAAAATTTCAATGACTCTTGTATCAGGGGAAGATCAAGAATCAATTTGGAGAGTAGAGAAGGCTGAAACATTTTCTTATCAAATCTTCATGGGAACCTAGAACATCCATGTCATGCAGGCCAGGCAGCAGTGAAATCAATCTCCATCACACTAAGGGGCAGTTCCCAGCTAGGTCTCCTGATAAATCAGCTGCCTATTTTTCAATATGGCATATATTTCTTGTTTTTGCTGACCAACTTTAAAATATATATCCTGGTTTTATAACTTTGTAAACTACTCTTAGACATTAGATCTTCAGGCACCAGAGTCCTACTCTTTGGATAGAGGTCATGAGTTCAGAGGATCAGAGTAAGATGCACTCAGTTAAACTAAGATAGTGATAGTTGATTTTTCAGCAATTAGGTCAGATCAAATAGGCTTAGATCCACATTAGTCAGAAGAAGCACATGCTATTCTCCATGAGGAGCACATTGTATAGCATGCTGTTTTGACTACAAATTGTGAGGTATTCTTAATCAGAAAAGGAATTCTTACCATGCTTTAGTCATAGGAACCCACATGATGCTTCAATGTGTATGTGAGGCAGCTAAGAGTAGTAGCTGCAAGTTTGACAAAGGATTGACTAGAAGAAAAAAATTAAAACTCCTGTTGTTTTTATGGGGCACAGCATTCAAAAACATCAGGGTGGCTTTTAAATTAAAAAAAAAAAAAAGAATTGAAGATGCCATGGTAAAGAAAACTAGGGACCAGGCAATCCTCTTGAGATGGGCTTTCTTAAAGCTTCCATTTGGCAGGCTGGGATGCTCTGATGCCTTGTTGGGAAGGAAAGGTATGTAGGAAGTTTCATAAGGCAGAACCAGAATGTTTCATCCATTGTTGATATAGAAGACACGTGTCTAAATTTTTGTAATAAAAAGCAACCCTGAGGCACAATGTCTTAGATGGGGCCTTTGAGAGTCCATCTCTTTCTCCCTGAAACATTCTGAGGCTGCCTGAAATGGGGAGGGTAAACATATCCAATATCCCTTTGGTGAGAACTGGAAAGACTGAATCGACATTGGTTAGACTGATTAGGACTGTTAGTTCTTTTAGGGGAGAGGATATTACTGCATCTCCCCCTTTTCAGAGGAATCCCTTTGAGATTGCTTCAAACAAAATGTGTATATCTTTGGTCACCTAGTGCAAGAGTTTCCCAAAACGTGTACCCAGGTTCATATTGGAATGCTGGGTCTCACTCTTGATAACTATGGTAAGGTACCAGGTTCTCTAGTTGACATATGTCATGTTGGAAATTTCCTTGACTAACAGGAATATAGTTGCAATCCCTTTTGGAATTGATGCAGGGATGAATCACCATAAGATATGAACCAAAGCTGTAGGCTCCTGTCTGGAACTAATGGAATGTTTTCCTTCTTCTTGGACAATAGAAACATGTTATGAGCTCTCCTTAGTACAAACAAGGTGACTGATATCCTCTTGGGGTGATGATGAAAGGTTGGCACCCCCTTGGGGACTGTCTCTGTCTAGAGATGACTCAGTGTCTTTTTGGTCTTCAAGTGAACTTTTCAGGTCTCCCTGCATATCAGAGGCATAACTCTTTCTTCTCCTGGTAAAAGTAGTGTGTCTGGGAATCACACAAGGAGAGGTGGAATGCCTGAGGCTCTCTTTATGAGATGGAGTGGTTTGTGTGCACTCTTCTTTAGAGATGGAGGATGCTATGCCCTCTTGGTGAGTATTTTTCCCTTTTCTATCTTTTTTGGAAGAGGAAGAATGTCTGAGCTCTTTTTGTGACAAAGAGTATGGTTTGCAGGTCTTATGGTCAGAATTGAAATATTGAGTGTTTCTATGGCCAAAAGAGGAATCTTTTGATGTGCTTTTTGTATACTTGGACTGTCTGTGAATGCCTTGGGAGATGTGGTACTTCTGAGACCCTGCTCAGTAGATGGCAAAAATTCTATAGAACCTATAACAAAATCTGAAGTCATAAAAGTGGATTGGGTAGATGGCAGAGGTCCTTCTGACTCTGGACTAAGTGATGAAGAAGGTGAAAATCTGAAGGTATCTTGTTCAAGTGACAAATGTTATATAATCTTTCAGGTGATAAATAGTATTCCTGCAGTGTTTTCCATACATGTCAATGTTTCTAGTGTACCCAAGCAGATTCAGAAACTCTAATATCTTCTGGATCAGATGTGGAATTTCTTAAAGCCTCTTTTTCCACTCAGGGCCCTGGGGACTCTTGAGATTAACAGGAAAGTTTCTGGAGGCCCTTGGTCAGATGTCAATGTCCCTAGAACACAATGGGCATACAGGAAAGGTATCAATGTCAATAAGTCAGGTTGTGACACTCTCAAATCGAATTTGGCAGATGGAGAAGATCCTAGACTCACTATGGAAGTTGGTGATAATTTTTAATATCCTGGTAAAGCATTGGTTATTCCTGGTTTCCATGTGTACAGCTATAACATTCCAGATTCTCCTGTTAAGACAGGCAAGGGCCTCCAGGTTCTTCAACAGATATCATAGGTCCAGCATTCACTTGAACACATAGAGACATTGTCAAAAGCCCTAGGGAAGATGATACAGATCCTAGTGTTCCTTGTCCAGATAAAGAAATTATCATAGGACATTTGGAAGAATGCATAGATCCTGAAGATTCTGAAGCATTTTGATGTATTTGTTGGAATCACTGAGTGAAATTCAAAGACTCATTTGTTCTCCAGCATGAAGTTTAAGGTCTTAGAGTACTCTCTATCCATTTAGAGAGAACAAAAGTCCCTTCTACAGAAAGGGAAGAATCTGAAAGCCTTAGGGAATTAAGTAAGGGAATAAGCTGGGCAGATATTGAAAGTCCTAGAGGTAAGCCACCAGATACCACATGTCCTGGGGTAGCTGTTGAAGTTTTTGCACACCTAGTGCAGATGGTGAATATAGAGGCCCCTGGGGAGATGGCAAAGGCTGTATAAAGCCTTGTGCAGTTGCAAAATTGTCAAAGATCCTTGATCAGATTTCAATGTTTCCGCCATCTTTTTATGAGGGTCAGTATATCCCTGACACACTTGAGTAGATGGTGAGTCTGCTTCAGTGCACTGTGTAGAGGTGGACTGTGTTCCTATATCTATATCCTAAGGCATTTTGCTGAGATGAAGAAATTCTTAATGTGCCTTGTGTACCTGTGCCAGTCTTGACTATGACTTCAGACTGAGGGGAAAATACTAGAGCTACCTGTGTAGATTTGGTCTCTCTTAGAGCATCATGGACACATGAGAGATATCTAAGAGCCTCATGGGCAGACATGGAATTTTCTAGACCTCCTTCTTGTGTATTGTGGAAGTTGGAAGAGAACTTTTGTTAGCTGGAGAAGGGAATAACTCATTTTGTGTAGAATGTCAGGTTTCATATCCAACTTGATGGGCAAAACAGATTCCAAGGATCCTTTGGAAGATAAGGCAAAATACATACCCATTGTGGTATTAGGAATATGTTCTGGAGACACTTGTGTGCATGAAGAAGAAGTAACTGTCCTCTGTGCAGATTGGAAAGTGTCTATACCATCTTGTGTAGATGGAGAAGATGGCTGATCCTCTTGAGGAAATAGGGAATTTCCTAGCACCTTCTCCGAAGTTTGGGGAGATCCCATGGATTCTTGTGCACAGGCAGAATTTAATAAATCTCCTTTTTTAGATGTACAGGATGCTTCAGACCCTTGTGCATGAATATAATGTCCCATAGACCCTTGTTCACATGGGAATGGATTTATAGCCTTCTCTTCAGATGATATATGTCTTAGAACATCTGTTGTAGATGTGCAACATCCAAGAGCCATTTCAGAAAATGTATTCTGTCCAACAGACCTTTTCTGAGTTAGGGTAGTACTTGGAGAACTTGGTACAGGTTTGAGAAATCGTAGCAACTCTGATGTATTTGTAGAAAATTTAGGAGCCTCTTCTATCAAAGCTGAATGATTTAGAGTCTCCTGGGTAGGCAGGGAATGTTGTATCTTCTGAGCACACTGTAAAAGTATGGAGCTTGCACGGCTCACTGGCATTGTTTTGGCACAACCTTGGCTCTTTTGGACCTGATGACATTCAGGAGGGCCCTTTTGAGTGGTAGGGGACATTTGAATAATTCTCTGTCAAATATGGATATTTTGAAGACTGGTTGTTTAGAAGGAGGATCTTTCACTGTTGTTTTGATAGGGAATTTCCAGGGTCCCCTTCATAGAAGGAGAATAATTTATTCTTTTTTTCTGTGGGAGAGCAGATTTGAGAACATGTCTTTGACCATCTTCTGTAGAGTGGGACAATCCTAGTGCCCCCTGACAGATTGGGAATGCCCCAGAACCCCTGGTGAAAATGGTAAATGTACTAGATTAGTTTGTGTGTGTGCAGAAGGCACAATAATAATTTGGGTAGATTCAGGGTTTTCTCCCACATCTTGTGTATGTGCGGAACACTCAAGAACCTCATCTGGAAATGGAAAGCGTCCTTGAGCTCCTGATGTACTTGTAGAAAATTTTGTTCTTGCTTGGGGAGGTGTGAGCATTGTGAGGCTCCCTTCTGGAACTGCAATTGCATTTAATCCTCTTTGGACTGTAAGAGATGATCTAAGCCCATTTTTTAATGGTGAAGGACATTGATATTCTTCCTGGTCTAATGGGCAAGGTCTGAAATCACCTTGGTCAGCAAGCTCAGGTATCAAGCTCACTGTACTGAAAGCAGATTACATAGGGAACTTTGTGGGAGTTGGAAATACCTTTGGTTGTCTTTGAGAGAAGACTTACTTATCTGCCATGGCTTGGCAGCTGTCAAATGTGTTAAACTCTCTTGGGACAAGTGGTCTGACTTAATCTATTTGGAATTGATAAAGGAGCATCATAATTGGACAGTGAAAGGTGTGCTGAGAAGACTGTGCTCTCACATCCTGCTTGCACCAGGATAGCACCCTCTAATGGGAGGCCATCTGTGTTGTAGGATTGTCTGTTGGAGCCTTGTTAACTGAATGAGAAAGGCTGATTTAGAACCTTGCACCTCAGAAAATTTGTGGGCTGAATAACCACTTGGGCATTGTGCTATCGAAGAACAAGTGATAAAATTTGAATACAGTGTATGGAGTACATGGAATGATATTACAGATATTATTCTGTATTTTAAACATGACTTATCCTAGATAAATTTATGACAACTGTGAGTCATCCTGGATGCTGAAAGGCATCTTTAAATGACTAAAAATACCCACTACAATATAATTATTGTACAATAAATATTTTAAGTATTGTTTGAAGAATAAGAAAAAAACAATAGTCTCCATATGTTACAGATGCCAGTTGCATTTCAAATACTTTGATCTGTGTATGACTAAGTGCAGAGATTGAGAACACAAATGCAGTTGGACTTGGGAATATAGCACATATGGGCTTAAACAATTTTTTGTTTGGCACAGCTGGAACATAGTTGCACAGAATGATTTTTGAAACACTTAGTCAAGTTGATTCTTTCAAAGGTCATGCTGTATAGCTGTTGATACACTGAGAAAGTGTAAAATTGAGGATATATATGAAGATACCATTTTACTAACAGAAACTTGATTTGGTCGTTACACATCTTGCTAGGGTTTTGTGCAGTTTTTTGATCTTGCTGGGTGAAAGGCATTGGTTTGTTTGTTTGTTTGTTTGTTTGTGTATTTTATTTTATTTTGGGAATGATTTCTGTTTCCATTTGGCTACACAGCCAATAAGCCTGGCATCATTCAGAAGCACAGGGGCACTTTAATATCATCTAATTATTTTCCTGTGCCATTACCTTAGTGCTTGGCTGCGTTCTTTCTTTTTGGAATTTCCAAATTCTTCATTACCCACTTTCTTTTTTTGACCCAAATATATCCGAATAATTCTAATTTTAAAGGCATCTGCTCCCAGGAAATCCTTTCTTTTCCTACAATGTGGGGTAAATTCTGTTCTTGACTAATTCTGTATTCACAGTGGTAATCCCCATACTATACAAGTCATAACTTCAATCTCACTTAATTAAATTTCCGGTTGGTCTTTTACAGTCTTTAAAGAGACTGATTTTATGTACAAGAATAATCCTGCTAAGTATGAATAATAGCAGGGTAAAATAAACAGGTGACTATAGGCATCAATTCAGATAATATACACCTTTGGAGAATTAATTTGGCAATTTTGATGTCAGAACAAAGTCAGTTTCTAAATTTAAGTTAAAGTAAATGTGTTGTTTTTCACATATGTTATCAAGGTAAAGTGAGTAATGTTTTATATGTATGTGAATGACTGCTTGAAACATGGTAACATTTAAAAGTAATTTCAATTTTTCTCTTTGAAATTAAATATCTGAAAATTTTGATTTATGATTGGCTACAGTTTCTGTGACTTACTTTACATACTTGTGAATGTTTCTTAAATAATATTATTATTAATAATAACATTATTAATCTGTTCAAATAAAATAAGTTTTTGCATAGTAAATTTGTAAATGAAAATAACTGACTAATATATTTTGTAATATTTAACTCAGTAATTCATATTCCTTTCTCACACTTTTAAATGTTATTCATTTTTTCAGCAGAATACAAAGAAATGTTACATTACAGCATTTTCATTATTATGCTTTTATTCATACACACACACACACACACACACACATATGTGTGTGTGTGTGTGTGTGTGTGTGTGTGTGTGTGTATATTTTTATTGCATGTGTGTAATGGAATTATCCTTTGTTGTCTAGATGATTACCAGGTTTATTACCTTGCATGAACAAACAACTGGATGCACTGGAAAGCTCAAAGACCAAGCCTTATCAAAAAACATATTAGTAACATTATATATTCGGGTTGGGTGAAGCTTGAGACTGGAAGTCAGTTAAACAAATGCTGGTTTGAATATTTAATAGGTCTCTGGTGTTCTTTCCTTTCTAGTACTGGATCTGTCTAGATGATCACCCAGGTGCTTTCCTGCTATTTTTTCCTGGCACAACCTTCTGGGAGCAAAAAGACACCATCTCAGGAAGCATGCCTTAGTTTTTTTCTTTCTGCTTATCGTCTTGTAACTCCTCTTTTTTAGAATTATCTCTCTCTCTCTCTCTCTCTCTCTCTCTCTCTCTCTCTCTCTGAGTGTGTGACTGTGTGTGTGCATGTATGGCTGGCTAGGAGAGTGTGAGTGAAGGTGGATGTTAATGGCATGTATGTGTAATGTGTTTGCATTAATGTAGGTACACATATGTGTGGTTATATGTTTATGAATGTGCCTATCAAGACCACAAGTTAATTTTGAGTGTCTTTGATGAGTCTGTTCTTTATTTACTAAAACAGGGTTTGGCTTGTGTTGCTAGTCAGCTTGTCTCTTGGATTCCCAGTCCCCAACTCTCCAGAGTAGAGATGAGCTGACACACTCACTCACCACTGACTACTAAAGTTCTAAAGTTTGGTCCTCATATTTGTGTTGCATGTGCTTTATTCACTCAACAAACTACTAGCCTCTATTATTTTTTAAAAAATATCATTAATAATTGGCTTTTTTGTCCTATATTTCTATTTTAGAAAGCTTAATGGTGGCATACAAAAAAGCTTTTGACTTTTAAATGTAGATTTTGCATCATTCTACTTTGCTGAAAATGCTTATACATCAGTTTTCTGCTGAAGAATTTTAAGCATAGGATTACGTTCTGCAAATAGAGATTATTTGACTTCTTCCTATCTTGTTTGTATTCCTGGTGGCATGTACACTAGTATAGGACTGTGTAAATCACTACATAACTTTTCGAACATAGACATATTATGTGGACTAGCTGTCACACTAACAGACAAATACTTAAAAAACAGAAAGTCCTACAAGTCACATATATGGAATCTATGTTTATTTCTATGATATTCACATTAGCTAAGAAATGGAATGTTTTTTTCTGTTATGAGCTTAAGAGAATATATATATATATATATATATATATATATATATATATATATATACACAAATACATACATATATATACATACATATATATATACATACATATATATATATGTATGTATATATATATGTATGTGTATATATATATACATATATATATGCATATATACATATATATGATGGTATTTTAGTCAAACAAGGTAGCTGAAATCATGGCATTTGGAGTCAAATGGATGGAAGTAGATATTGTTATGTTTGGTGAAGCAATGCAGATTTAGAAATAGGGAATTAACATTGGTTTTCTTTCATGTGGGTTTGCAATCATTTTTATTTATTTTATATATTTTTATACATGTGTGTGCTTGAGTTCATTAAACTAGAAAATTCAGCATAAGAAAAGAAATATTGAGAAGAAAATAGAAAAGAAAAATAAAATAAATATCACATAAAACCATAAATGGTTGTTTAGTAACTACTGTATTATTAATGTGGTAAACCACAACTACAAAGGCAACTGTTAGGAGGACAGATATTTTGGCCTATAATTTCAGAAGAATAAGATTTCATCATGATGTCACAACTCAGCCCAGGTGCAGAGCTGGTGTCCCAGAACTCCTCCCACATCCAGAAACACTGTGACTCCCAGGAGGTTTTCATAACTAGGCTCACAGTTGAGAAAACCCCTACCCTAATACATGGCCTTAGAGGGATCTCCACGGACCCAGTGGATGCAGACCCTATCTGTCCTGCCCTGCTAAAGACACATTTTCCTGCTGGCCCACATCTATACCTGGGGCAGAGCCAATGCTCCAGACCACCTCCCACACCCAGAGACAGCTAGATTCCCAGAAGGTCCATTACAACATGGAACACAGGCTCACAGAAAAGACAGTATCCAGTTACAAACAGTAAGGCTAGTTAAAACCTAAGATAACCAGATGGTGAGAGGCAAGCCCAAGAAATAAGCAAGAGAAAACCATGACACTTGTGATGATTACAACCAAGTTCTCTAACCACAGAAAGCCCTGGATAATCTTAACCCACCTGAAAATCAAGACTCCAACCTAAAATCTTATTGAATTAAGATGATAGAAGACATTAAGGAAGAAATAAATAACTCTCTTAAAGAAATACAAGATAACACAGGTAAACTGCTAAAAAACATTAAAGAAGACACAACCCCTAAAGAAATACAGGCAAAACACAATCAAATAGGTGAAGAAATTGGACAAAATGATCCAGGACATTAAAAGGGAAATAGAAATATGAAAGAAAACACAAAGGGAGACAACTCTGGAAATGGAAAATCGAGGAAAGAGATCATGAGTTAAAGATACAAACATCTCCAATAGAATACAAGAAATACAAAGAGAATCTAACGTGTAGAACATATCATAGAAGATATTGATGCAACAGTCAAAGAAAACACAAAGCACCAAATATTTTTAACCCAAACCATTCAGAAAATTCAGGACACAGTGAAAGACCAAACCTAAAAATAATAGAAATAGTAGAGAGGGAAGATTCCCAATGCAAACTGTCAGAAAATATCTTCAACAAAATCAAAAAAAGAAAACTTTCCTAACCTAAAAACAGAGTGGTCATAAAAGTTGTAGTAACTATTTAAAAAGGGGCTGGAGTTCAAGCCTCATGTCTAAGCTGTGGCATCTCTGGCTAGATAAGATGCCATGTTCAGTGGCCAGGGGGTACTTGGTCACCACAGCTAGGAACACCCCATCAGAAAATAATAGCCCTGCCACTCACGAGATGCCAGCATGGAAGATAGCTCTGCCAATCTTCCATGCTGTGTCTGCAAGCATGGGAATTGCCCAGACCATCCTGACATACATGGAGGCCCAGTAGAAAAATGAGACTCTAATGCTTAAAGATTAAGCAAAGGCTTACATATTTGGTAAGGACCAAAAATACAAAAATACAAGCAGAGGTAAAACCCAATACCCAACCTAAACATACCAATTTCCTTTGAGACCCTCTTCCCCTCTAACTCTCATCTTCTCTCTCCTCTCACTCCTTCTCTTCTGTCTCCTCTTTCTCCCTTACTTCTCCTCTTCCTCTCTTTACTCCTATCACCTTAGCTTCTCCTAAACATAAACATAAAAGAAGCCTAAAGAACACTAAATAAATTGGAACAGAAAAGAAATTCTTCTCATCCCATTATAATCAAAACACTAAATGCACATGCTAGAGTAAGAATATTAAAATTGGTAAGGGAAAAAGGCCAAGTAATATTATGAAGGAAGACCTATTTGAATTGTACCAAGCTTCTCAACAGAAAATGTGAAGCCAGTAGATCCTGGACAGTAGACCCTAAGAGAATACAAATGCAAGCCAAGGGTACTATATGCAAGAAAACTTTCAATCACCAAAATGGAGAAACAAAGGTATTTTATAATAAAACAAAATTTATTTTATTTTATTTTATAATAGTGAAGACATTTTCACTAATCTAGGCTACAGAGAATAATAGAAGGAAAACAGCAACACAAAGACAAAAACCAAGAAATTAAACACAACTCAGAAAAAAACATATATTCTGTAATTGAGCAGTCTGAGAAATGTCCTCTCAGTCTGCATTTCCTTACAGCTCTAGAACAAAAAGAAGACATGACACCCAAAGAAGTGGCGGCAGGAAATGATCAAACTATGGGTAGAAATCAAAAAATAGAAAAAGAACAATACAAAAAAAATCCATGAAACAATGTATTGGTTCTTTTACTAGAGTGCTAAGATCAACAAACTCTTATGCAAATTACCTAAAAGGCAAAGAGAGAATATCCCAATTAGCAAAATCACAAATCAAGAGGGGGAACATATCCAGAGACACCTGATAGGTGGAAAAGATTTTCAAAATGATTCATCCTACAAGGACTCTTACTCAACCATGATAATTGCTGCTGCCTTCATAATAACCAGCAACTGGAAACAACATATATCTCCATAAGCTAAACAATTGATGAAGAATATGTGGTATATTTATGCAGTAGAATATTACTCAGCTGTTATAAAAAATTAACATCATGATAAATTTTTAGGCAAATGGTTGGAAATAGAAAACAAGACATACTGAGTAAAACAACCCAGTCCCCAAAAGATAAATATGGTATTTATTGATTTATATCTTGATATTAACTGGGCTGGGTGTTTTATTTTTGGTCAACTTGACACATGTACAATGATCCTAGAGCAAAGAAGCTCAATTGAGAAAATGGTGCCTTAAAATTGGGTTGTAAAGGCAAGACTGAAGGGCATTTTCTTAATTAATGATTGATTGGGAGGGATCCTGATCATTGTTGGTACAACCATCACTGGATTTGTGGCTCTGAGTTTTCTATGAGAAAGCAAACTAAGCAAATCATGTGGAACTAGCCACTATGCAGTACCCAACCTTGTTCTCTGCATCAGCTTCTGCCTCCAAGTTTTTGCACCATTTCTGTTTCTATTCTGTCTGCCTTCAATGATGAAGAGCAATAAAGAAGTGTAAGCCAAGTAAGTCCTATTCTTCCCAACTTGCTTTTTGGTCACAGTTTTTTGTGACAAAAGAAACACTAAGACATTTGATACTATATAAGTGATGTGTAGTCTACAGTCTGTAGATTCAGAGAAGTAAGGTATAAAAGAAGGGACTGGGGTGGTTACATGGATGTCCATGGTATGGGGAAATAGAGTAGAATTTATTGGTAGACTGGGATGGACAAGAATGAGAAGATCAATTGGCATGGGGAAGAAGATTGCATTGAGGGAGGGAGTGCAGGGAGAGATAGTTGGAACTGAGAGGCATTTCATGCATGATATGAAAACCTAGAGCAGTGATCATATTCTAAAATATGTAAAGGTGAGCCTAAAGCCTAAGTCTCTTATTAAGGAGGGAGACTGATTGCCAATTGGCCATCTCATGTTACCAAACAATGCTACCAATACAGGTACTAAGTTCCATTCCATAGAGTTGTTAGCCATGGGGATGCCATGCAAATCTCCAGTCAACTGAGGACACTGTCAAAGACAATGGGCTGTTCTCTGCAAACTGACTCTGCTGCTCCACTGCTGAGGAAAATACCAACACAAATCAGTGATCATGAAGAAAGCAAGCTGTTGCCTACACAGGGCCATCACTCATTCATTCTAGTACCTTTGTTTCAGGAAGATACTCTGGAGTCTAACAAAAGAAAAGTGTTAACTCTAACCCAGCATCAAAACCTTTGTTATGAATCTTTTCTACCTGCAAGACATGCTAGGTTAATGTTGTAGATAACTTGTGGGAGTGAATAAAGAGTAACTGATTTCACTTAAAGTGCATTCCACAAGATGAAACCCATACAAAAGACTGCTTGTCTCTGGGCAGTCTTGTCTTGCATTGACCATGGATTCCCCAAAGATATCCTGGAGGATCCATGGATTCCATAACCCTAGGTAGGAAGACCCACACACTGCCCTAAACTCATGGCTGGGTGCTGAGGGCACTCAGATTCCAGGGGATACACAACCCCTTCGACCCCTGCAGAATAGCACTCCCCATTTACCCCTCTCCCAGATCTGAGGCCTGGACCAGACCTCTGCCCTGTCTGCTCTTGTGTGGACCCTGGATTCTTCCCAAGACATTCTGGAAGGTCCACTCAACACAGAGCCAAAGAGGAACAACTGAACTCAGGGCTTCAGACAGCATATCCTGAGATATCCTGGAGGAGACACTGCACTCAGGTTAGTGGGCACCTTATCTTGAGACATCCTAGAGGAGACACTTTACCCAGAACAGCAGACATCTGTCTGGTCTGCTACCTTGGAGGCTCCATATCCTGAAACATCCTAGAGGTACGACTTTTCTCAGTGCAGCTGGGGAAGATCACAGAGACATCTGGCCCCTGAGAAGATCAGACACAAGCAAGACAACTGGAAAAGCAGGCTTTAGTTAGAGACAGCAAGTACAGGCAGCACTACATTTAACAAGATGGAGAAAGTCAAGCACAAGAACGTAAGCAATAGAATCCAAAGTTACATGGCAAAGTTACAAAAGCAGGATTCAGAGTTAAAATCACTTCTCATGATGATAATAGAGGACTTTAAGAAAGACATAAATAACACTCTCCAAGAACTTAAGGAGAACACTGGTAGACAGAAAGAAACTTTTAAAGAGGAAGCACTAAAATCAATTAAGCAATTCCAAGAAAACACTACGATCAGGAGAAAGATATACACAAAACAATCCAGGATCTAAACATGGAAGTAGAAAAAATAAATGAATCACAAAGGGAGACTACCCTGGAGATAGAAAACCTAAAATAAGAATCAGCAGTCATAGACACAAGTATCACCAACAGAATACAAAAGATAGAAGAGAGAATCTCATATGCAGGAGATACCATGGAGAACATTGACACAACTGTCAAAGAAAATGCAAAATACAAAAAAGCTACTAACCAAATATATAGAGAAAATCCAGGACACAATGAGAAGGCCAAACCTAAGGAAAATAGGTATAGATGAGGGGGACGACTCGCAACTTAAAGGACCAGTAAATATCCTCAACAAAATTATAGAGGAAAACTTCCCTAACCTAAAGAAAGAGATGTCCATAAATATACAAGAAGCCTACAGAACTCCAAATACTTTAGACCAGAAAAGAAATACTTCCAGCCACATAATAATCAAAACATCAAATGTACAAAACAAAGAAAAAATACTAAAAGTAGTAAGGGAAAAAGGCAAAGTAACATATGAAGGCAGACTTATAAGAATTATACCAGACTTCTCACCAGAGACCATAAAAGCCAGAAGATCCTGGACAAATATCATACAGACCATAAGAGAACACAAATACCAGCCCAGACTACTATACCCAGCAAAACTCTCAATCAATATTGATGGAGAAACCAAAATATTCCATGAGAAATCCAAATTTACACAATATCTCACCACAAATTTAGCACTTTAAAGGATAATGGATGGAAAACCACACAAGGAGGGAAACTACAACCTAGAAAAAGCAAGAAAGTAATCTTCCAACAACCCTAAAAGAAGGTAGCTATACAAACCTATCTCCAATGCCAATAACAATAATAATAGGAAACAACATTCATTTTTTCTTAATATCTCTTAATATCAATGGACTCAATTCTCCAATAAAAAGATATAGAGTATCAGACTGGATATGTAATCAGAACCCAACATTTTGCTGCATACTGGAAATGCACCTTTGTGAAAAAGACAGACACTACATCAGAGTAAAAGGTTGGAAAACAATCTTCCTAGCAAATGGTCCAAAGAATCAAGTAGGAGTTGCGATTCTAATCAAATAAAATAATTTTTCAACCAAAAGTAATCAAAAAAGATAAAGAAGGACACTTCATATTCATCAAAGGAAAAATGTGCTAAGAAGAACTCACAATTCTGAACATCTATGCCCCGAATTCAAGGGCACCCACATACATAAAAGAAACTTTACTAAAGCTTAATACATACATTGCACCCTACACAATAATAGTGGGAGATTTAAATACCCCACGCTCAGCTATGTGCTGATCATGGAAACAGACACTAAACCAAGACACAAAGAAACTAACAGAAATTATGGACCAATTGGACTTAACTGACATTTCATCCTGAAACAAAAGAATATACCTTCTTCTCAGCAGCTCATGGAATCTTCTCCAAAATAGACCATATAATTGGTCAAAAAACAGGCCACAAAGAATACCAAAGGATTGAAATAATCCCTTTTACCTTATCAGACCACCATGGAGTAAGACTCATCTTTTACATGGACAAAAACAACAGAAAGCCCACATACTCTTAGAAACTGAACAATGCTCTACTCAATGATAACTTGGTCAAGGAAGAAATAAAGAAAGAAATTAAAGACTTTTTAGAATTAAATGAAAATGAGGACACTTCATATCAAAACTTGTGGGTCTCCCTGACAGCAGTACTAAGAGGAAAAATCATAGCTCTAGTGCCCACAAAAAGAATATGGAAAGAGCATACATTAACACCTTAACAGCTCACCTGTAAGAGTTAGAACAAAAAGAAGCTAGTATACCCAAGAGGAGTAGATGGCAGGAAATAATCAAACTCAGGGCTGAAATCAACCAAGTTGAAACAAAAAGAACTATTCAAAATATCAACAAAACCAGGAGCTGGTTCTTTGAGAAAATCAACAAGATAGACAAACCCTTAGCCAGACTAACCAAACGGTGCAAAGACAGTATTCAAATTAATAAAATCAGAACTGAAAAGTGAGACATAACAACAGAAACAGGGGAAAGTAAAAAAATCATCAGATCCTACTACAGAGGCCTATACTCAACAAAATTGGATAATCTGGATGAAATGGACAATTTTCTAGATAGATACCAGGTACCAAAGTTAAACGAGGAGCAGACAAATCATATAAACAGTCACTAACTCCTAAAGAAATAGAAGCAATAATTAAAATCTCCCCACCAAAACAATGTCTGGGTCAGATGGTTTCAGTGCAGAATTTGATCAGAACTTCAAGGAAGACCTAATACCAATACTCTTCAAGCTATTCCATCGAATAGAAACAGAAGGAACACTACCCAATTCATTCTATGAACCTACCATTATGCTCGTACCTAAACAATAGAAAGACACAACAAAGAAAGAGAACTACAGATGAATCTCTCTTATGAATATTGATGCAAAAATACTCAATAAAATTCTCAAAAACCAAATCCAAGAATACATCAAAATAATCATCCATCATGATCAATTAGGCTTTTTCCCAGGAATGAAGGGATGGCTCAAAATTCAGAAATCTATCAATGTAAATCACTACATAAATTAACTCAAAGAAAAAAAACCACATGATAATCTCACTAGATGCTGAGAAAGCATTTGACAATTTTCAAAACTCCTTCATGTAAAAAGTCTTGGAAAGATCAGGAATTCAAGGCCCTTAACTAAACATAGTAAAAGCAAAATACAGCAAGCCAGTAGCCAAAATCAAACTAAATGGAGAGAAACTTGAAGCAATCCCACTAAGATCAGAGAGTAGACAAGGCTGCCCACTCTCACCTTACCTATTCAATATAGTACTGGAAGTCCTAGCTAGAGCAATTAACAACAAAAGGAAGTCGAAGGGATACAAATAGGAAAGGAAGAAGTCAAAATTTTACTATCTGCAGATGATATAATAGTATACTTAAGTGACCCTAAAACTTCCACCAGAGAACTCCTAAACCTGATATACAACTTCAGCAATGGGGCTGGATATAAAATCAACTCAAACAATTCAGTATCATTTCTCTACTCAAAGGAAAAATAGGCTGAGAAAGAATATAGGGAAATGATAGCTTCACAATAGCCACAAATAAAATAAAATATTTTGGAGTGAATCTAAATAAGCAAGTGAAAGATCTGTATGAAAAGAACTTCCTGTCTCTAAAGAAAGAAACTGAAGAAGATCTCAGAAGATGGAAAGATCTCCCATGCTCCTGGATTGGCAGGATTAACTTAGTAAAAATGGCCATCCTGCCAAAAGCAATCTACAGATTCAATGCAATCCCCAAAACTAGGATACGGAGAACTATTCTCAACAATAAAAGAACTTCTGGAGGAATCAACATTCCTGACCTCACACTGTACTACAGAGCAGTAGTGATAAAAACTGCATGGTATTGGTACAGAGACAAGCTGGGAGATCAATAGAATAGAATTGAAGACTCAGAAATGAACAAGCACACCTATGGTCACTTGATCTTTGACAAGGGAGCTAAAACCATCCAGTGGAAAAAGGTCACCATTTTCAACAAGTGGTGCTGGCACAACTGGAGGTCAGCATGTAGAAGAATGCAAAGTAATCCGTTCTTATCCACTTGTACAAACATCAAGTCCAAGTGGATAAAGGACCTTCTCATAAAGCCAGATACACTGAAACTAATTGAAGAGAAGTTGGAAAAGATCCTCAAATACCTAGGCACAGGGGAAATGTTCCTGAACAGAACACCAATGGCTTATGCTCTAAGATCAAGAATTGACACATGCAAACTCATCAAATTGCAAAGCTTCTGTAAGGCAAAGAACACTGTCAACCAGACAGATTGGGAAAAGGTCATTAGCAATCCTAGATCCTGTACAGGGCTAATATTGAATATATACAAAGAACCCAAAAAAGTAGACACAAAACAATCAAATAACCCCATTAAAAATTGGGTACAGAGCTAAACAAAGAATTCTCGATTGAGGAAACATGAATGGCTAAGAAGCACCTTAAGAAATGTTCAACATCCTTAGTCATCAGGGAAATGCAAGTCAAAACAACACTGAGATACCACCTCACACCAGTAAGAATGGTTAAGATCAAATATTCAGGTGAGAGTGGATGCTGGCAAGGATGTGAAGAAAGAGGAACACTCCTGCATTGTTGGTGGGGTTTCAAGCTGGTACAACCACTCTCGAAGTCAGTCTGTCGGTTCCTCAGAAAATTGGACATAGCACTACCTGAGGACCCAGCTATACCACTCCTGGGCATATGCCCAGAAAATGCCCCAACATATAATATAGACATATGCTCAACTATGTTCGTAGCAGCCTATTTATAATAGCCAGAAGCTGGAAAGAACCTAGATGCCCTTCAATAGAGGAATAGATACAAAAATATGGTATATTTACACAGTGGAATATTACTCAGCTATTAAAAATAATGAATTCGAGAAATTCTTAGGTAAATAGATGGAACTAGAATATATCATCCTGAGTGAGGTAACCCAATCACAAAAGAGTACACATGGTATTTACTCACAGATAAGCGGATATTAACTCAAAAGTTTGAAACAACAGAGATGCAACTAACAGACCACATGAAGCTCATGAAGAAGGAAGAACAAGTGTGGATTCTTAGGTCTTTCTTAGAAGGAGTAACTGAACTCCCAAGGGAGCAAATATGGAGACAAAGTGTGGGACAGAAACTGAAGGAGAGGTTGTAAGGAGACCTTTCCACCTGGGTATTCATCCCATGTGCAGTCACCCAAAATAGATGCTGATATACATGACAGGAAAGGAAAGCTGACAGCAGCCTGATAAGTCTATCTCCTTAGAGGTCCCCCAGAGTCTGACATACCCAGAGGCAGATACTCACAGCTAACCATTAATCTGGTCAAGGGTTCCCAATGGAGAAGTTAGAGAGTAAACTGAAGGAGCCAAAATTGTTGGTGGTCCCATGTGGAGAGCAACAATACCAACCAGCCAGAGCTCACCAGGGTCTAAGCAACCGGCCTAGGAGCACATATGGAGGGGCATATGACTCCAGCTGTATATGTAGGGGAGGAAGGCCTTGTTGGGCATAGGTGGGAGAGGAGATCTTTGGTCCCATGAAGGCTGAACACTGAATGGGGGCAGGGGCGGGATCTGAGGGTGGGGAGGGGTGAGTGGGGTTTAGGTAGGTGCACATCCTCATAGAAGTAGGAGAATGGGGGATAGGATAAAGGGCTCCTGGGTGGTGGGGCAAATGCAGTAAGGGGATAAAATTTGAAATGTAAATATTATATTCAATAAAAGAGGTGGGGAAAGCAGCTAGAACCAACATCCTTAATAAAATGTCAGCACTCTTAAAAAAAACCATTGTTCTTCTATAATTTTCCTACATAATGTTGGTTTATCACAGTAGTAGTTACCTATTGTGAACATTGCAGTAATAAACATACATTGCATATATGTCAGTAATTGGACTTTTTTTTTTTCTTTTTTTTATTTGAGTATTTTTCTTTTTTTTTTTTTTTGAGTATTTTTCTTTTTTTTCTTTTGAGTATTTGTCCAGGAGTGTGACAGCTAGGTTTTATAATAAGTCTACATTTGAAAACCTATGTAGTGATTTACATAGTGCTATACTAGTTTATAAGCCACAAGGACTACAAATAAGAGAGGAAGAAGTCAAATGATCTCTATTTGTAGAAAATATGACCTGTGCTTTAAAGCCTTCAGCAGAAAACTCATATAAACATTTTCAGTAAATAGGAATAATACAAAATCAACATTAAGAAGTCAACAGCTTTTATGTATGCCACCAACAATCTTTCTAAGAAAGAAATAAAGGACATAAAAGCCAATTCTTAATAGCATTTTTAAAAAATAATATGAGCTGGTAGTTTTTTGATTGGTTAAAGCACTTGCCCACAAATGTAAGGACAAAAGATCAAATCACCAATACTTAAATTGAGTGAGTGTGGCTGCTCACCTATATTCTGGAGAGTTAAAGACTGGGAATCCCAGGGACAAGCTGGCTGGCTAGAAAAGCCAAACAGTATTTCAGTAAATAATGTGTAGACTCATCAAAGACACATAACATAAATATGTAGAAACTTCAGGCACATGCACATACAGGCAGATACAGCCATACATATGTGCAACTACCTACATGAAAACACATTACACATACATGGCATTAACATAAACCTCCAGTCACACACACACACACACACACACACACACCACATACACACAATCATAATATATAGAATATATATATATATATATATATATATATATATATATAGAGAGAGAGAGAGAGAGAGAGAGAGAGAGAGACAGAGAGAGAGAGAACAGAGAGAGAGACAGAGAGAGAGAGAAACAGAGAGAGAGAGAGACAGAGAGAGACAGAGAGAGACAGAGAGAGAGAGACAGAGAGAGACAGAGAGAGAGAGAGAGAAACAGAGAGAGAGACAGAGAGAGAGAGTTACAAACAGAGGAGGAGTTACAAAAAGATAACCGGAAAGGAAAAATTAAAGCAGGCTCCCTGAGATGGTGTATTCTTGTTTTTAGAACTCTCTGACAAGAAAACTACCAGGAAAGCACCTGAGTGATCATCTAAACAGGTCCAGTACTGGAAAGAAAAGAAATCCAAGGCTTACTAAATATCTGAACCAGACTTTGTTTAACTGATTTCCAGTCTCAGGCTTCTCCCATCACAAAATAGAAAATTTACTAATGTGGTTGTTAACAAGGCTTGGTCTTCTCTGTCTTTCCGGTGAATCCAGTTGTTTATTCATGCAAAGGAATGAACTTGGTAATCATCAAGACAACAGTGAAAAATTCTTTTAAAAAATGCAATAAAATCAATAAAGCATATGTATGTGAATATGTATGTGAATAAAAACATATGCATGAATGTGCTATAATGAATCTGTTTTCTTTGTAGTCTGACCAAGAAAATGAATAACTTTGAAAAGCTCAAGAAATGAATATTAATCACTGGAGTAAATGCTACAATATATACTATTTTGTTATTTTAATTTTTAAATTTACTATGCAAAAAAGTTATTTAATCTGAACAATTTTATAATGTTAGTATTAAAGATATTATTTAGGAAACATTCAAATGTGTGTAAAATAATTCACAGAAATCTTAGCCAATCATAAATCAAGTAATGTCATACATGTACATATAACCACTACTCAGTTTACCTTGATAGATTAGGTGAGGTAAACATAGTCACTATAACTGAAATTGATAAACCCATTTAGTGTTGACATTAGAATTGCCAAGTAAATTCTAAAAAGGTATATATTACCTGAATTGATACTAATAATTTTCTGCCCATTAACCCTGCAGCAAGTTCTTCATGCCTAGCAGGATTATTCTGGTATGTAAAAAAAAAAAATCTCTTCAAATACTGTAAAATAACAACTGGAAATTCAGATAAGCGAACCAAAATTATGACACGTACTAGCATGGGGATAATGACTGTGAATACATAAATAGTCAAGAACAGAATTTACCACAGATTAAAGAAAAATAATGGATTACCTTGAAGCAGATATATGCCTTTAAATGAAAATTATTTGGATATATTTGCATTAAAAAAGAAAGTGAATGATAAACATTTGGAAAATACAAGGAGAAAGAATGTTGCAGAGCACTAAAGGAATTGTACAGTATTATAATTAGATAATAGAAAAGTGCTTATCTGCTTCTGAACTACACAAGGCTTATTGGCTGTGTAGCCAGAGGAAACAAATTATTCACAAAATAAATCAAATAAAGCAGAGAAACAAACAAAGCCCTTTCAACCAGCAAGATCAAAATCCTGCTCAAATATTTTGGCAAGGTGTGTGAATACAAAATCAAGTTTCTCTGTCAGTAAAATGGTATCTTCATACATATCTTCAATTTTACACATGTTCACTGTACCATCTGCTGTACTAACATGACCTTTCAAAGAATCACCTTGACTAAGGGTTTCAAAAATTATTCTCTGCAACTATGCTTCAGCTGTGTCATTGGAATGAAAGCAAATGGCCCAAGTAGAGCCACCAAGATGAGTCAGTAGCCTATTGTGCCTTCAGGAGAATTATGTGCTCTTCCAAACACAATCCAAATACATAAATGTTATAAGTACTCACTGTACACTTTGACAGGCAAAGCAATTACTTAAGACCATAGGAGCTACATTCAAGAGTCTGACAGCATCTGTGTTCTCAATCTATACACTTAGTCAAACACAGATGAAAGTATCAACTTGCATCTATACTCTAAGTAAACTAATATTTTGTGTTTATTTTCCAAATAATAGCTATAATAGTATATAATTTGCACAATAATAATATTGCAATATGTGTTATTTAGTCATTTAGAAATGTCTTTCAGCATCCAGAAAGACTAAGAGTTGTCATAAATTTTTCTAGGATATGTCATCCTTACAATACAGAATAATATCTGTAGTATCATTCCATAGATTTTAGGTTCTATTCAAATTCAATCACTTCTTCTTTCCATAGTACAATACCAAAGTGTAACTTCCAAACATATGTCTCTTCTAGACTTTGAGAATAATTGAAGCCGAGTGGTATTGGGGATGTTCCTTGTCACAAGGAATTACTTAATATGTCTCCACTTAACAAATTAATCTGAAATGTTTTCATTTTGTTCAAGAGGGTTTGCTCCTGGCTGTTTGGCCTTCTCTGTCTGACACAACCCCTCTAGTGCCTGGCACATGAGACTTTCTACTTCTCCTCAAAAAGGTTTCATTTCTCCCCTTTCTAACCCAACAGGATGGGTTCCTACATTCTTCCAGACTTGAAATGCCCTTAGAAGATTCCACATTACACCAAGGCTGTCCTCTATGGTTAGAAGTCCATGAAATACAAGCTGGTCCAGAAAATCAAGTATAGCCTTGAGTCCAATTACCCATAATGGCATGGTTTCACTTACACACAGATCTGAGTAGCTGAACCCAAAACGGAAGAGTTAGCCTTGTTTGGCA
This sequence comes from Arvicanthis niloticus, assembly GCF_011762505.2. Lineage (NCBI taxonomy): Eukaryota > Metazoa > Chordata > Mammalia > Rodentia > Muridae > Arvicanthis > Arvicanthis niloticus. The sequence continues at coordinate 5,010,539 of NW_023044978.1, read as the reverse complement.
TAGCTATCCAACCTGTGCACAAATAATGCAATTGCTGCCTGGATTCTCAAAGTTTCTACTAATAATATGAACATCCTAAGTTGTAAGGAACTGTAGACAGGGAGGACAATAAGGATATGGGTGGAAGTTATTATTAAATTTATTATCATTAAATAAAGATAAATCAGTATAGAAGACACCATTCTGTTTCTATGATGCATTAATACCATAAAGAAAAGGAAAATGATGAGAACAACTGGTTATGTAAAAGCTTTCTGATGTGACAGCAACATGAATTGACAAGCAATTTCTTTAGTACTGCACATGATGTGAAAACAACAGTGAACTATTGTAGTTGAAGTCTACAAAGTGATTTGCCATTCAACTAAAAAATTAAATGTCTTTACTTTTCTGGCGTCCCTGATTGATTCTTCCTGGTTTAAGTTTAAGTTCCAGGATGTTTTTCACACAGTTTATGTTCATAATTAGCCATTATTATATGACTAATAATTAGACATTATTCATATGACTATGGGATTGGTAATATGAATCTACTTAGCTTGAACTATGTGTGAACATTTTCCTGCTTTTGGATATAGAGACCAAGGTACATAGATTCAAAATTTACTTTTTTACTAGGGTGATATCATGAAACTTTGGGAAAAGTAGAGTAGGAATAGGCAAGATGGCTAATGGTCATCAGCTATTGGATTACGGTACCTGGAATGCCTCATTAGCATGGGGAAGCATTTCAGGAATCTCAGTTGCTGATTGAAAAGTGTTTATAAGAAAAAATAAAATCGATACCATAATCGAATTGAGAGTATGTGATGCTCATCTGGTAGAGAGAAAAGTGGATGTTTTCCCCAAACAATCTCAGTGAAGAAGAAATCCTGCTATTGAAAGGAGTCTCCCATATTGCATTGATAATAGAAGATATCCAATCACAGTGGGCTTCAACGTAATTTAGAAGTGTTTCTCAAATGTATATGTGTGTATACACACACACACACACACACACACACACATATATATAATAAACCTTAATGATATAAATTTATATTATGAGACGTTGACTTTGTTTCAGGATAAACACAAGTTTACAAAATGGAAGATTCTGTGTGGTTTTATTTGTCTATCAGTTTTTCTCAGAATCCTCTTACTGTAGCATAGCTCCCAATTGCATTAGTAAAAATTGTAATAAGCTCAATAATTTTAATTAGAAAAGTTTCCTTTTGTAAGAGCATACATATATGTGCATGCACAACCCAATCAGAAATGCCAAAGCTCAGAGGCTGTATTATGCACAAGGACTCCACATTTCTTCCCTGTGGTAGCTTCCATATGGTTGTTTTTTGTTTAGCACAAGGAAATTTATTAACTTCACTTAACCTTGGAATTGGTTATATGAATCTATACAGCTTAGATTCTGTGTAAACTTTTTGCATTTCTGTTTAGCACAAGGGAATTTACTAATTTCCCTTAACCTTGGAATTGGTTATATGAATCTATACAGCTTAGACTCTGTGTAAACTTTTTGCATTTGTTTGTCAGAAGTACTTATTTATATGATCTTGGCCTATAGATATCTGGTAGCTAAGACATGCAAAGACATGAGTGTGTTTGCAGATTACAAGAGGCTATAACAATATGATACATCAGCCTCAGGATATTCAAGTGAAAGTTTTATTTCAAATGAATAGATAATGTTAGTAGGTCTATGTGATTGTAGGAAGTATCTTGCAGAAATCTTAAGGCAGGTGTTGCTGAGACAGATCCCTCAGCTCAAGTCTTCTGATGGGGATGTTTCATGGCAGACACAGGCTTAACTCTGCTCTTTGCTCTAATTAAGCACATCTCATACAACAGCATATATATATATATATATATATATATATATATATATATCTATATATATATATAGTATGAACAAAAATTTGTAATCAGAAATGGGCACCCCAATACATGGTCGTATATTATCACAAAAGCTAATCCCATGGCCTTGTCACCAAGGGACAATTAATAATCAATTCTCACCACAATACATACTAATCTGTAACCAATAGTGATCAATAAACAATGATGATCAATAATTGGTGATGATGGTGATAGGGATAGTAAACATTGCTTACTTCTTTCATCCTCCCTTCTGGTTTTGTTGAGAGAAACTCTTGCTACATAGCACTATAACCTGCTATGTAGAGCAGGCTTGTTTTAGACTCCTAGACAGCCACCTGCCTCTGCTATCTCTGTATTGGATCTAAAGGTATGGGCTGCCACACACAAATGATTTTGCATAAATTTTATCAAAACTTCTGTGTAACTTCACATAGTGGTATTAACACATTTAGGATTTATTTTAGAGGATAAGTTACATGTGACTCACAGGAGAGAACATATCCTGATTTATTTTGAGAAATTGTTAGTGCCATAATTTTGATGGTACTGGATTTTGTTTTTTTGTTTGTTTTGTTTTGTTTTGTTTTGTTTTTTTGAGACCAGGTTTCTCTTTGTAGCCCTTGTTATCCTGGTACTCTTTCTGTAGACCAGGCTGGCCTTAAACTCAGAAATTCCCCTTCCACTGCCTTCCAAATGCTGAGATTAAAGACATGCTCCATCAATTATTGATCATTATTAGATATTGATTATTATAGATTATTAACCATTGATTTTATTGAATAGATTATCATTACTACTGATCATTATTCCATCACCATCATCCTCCTGCCTCTGCCTCCCTAGTGCTGGGATTAAAGGCATGTGTCACCACTGCCTGGCTGTGGTACTGGATTTAATTAATCGCATAAACATTCAAAGAGAGTATCTGGAAGTAAGCATTCTTCCTTGCTTTTTCCTCATGGTAGGGGTAAAGGGAGAGTCCATGCACTAAGGGCACTACCTGGGATAGCTTCTCATCTCTCAAAAAATAATTACGGATATGCTCATAGGTGTGTCTCTAAGTTCATTTGAAATCAAGCTGAGTTGATGGTCAAGATGAACCATCCCATTTGATGTTTTTCTACTATATCACTTTAATTAGTATTGATTATAGGTCATTGATTACTATTAGTGATTAGTATTGATTATTGATCATTAATACTTGTCCCTCAGAATCCATCTAGGATTCTCCTACTGGCTTTAGAATTTGGGCTATCTGCTTATCATTTAAAATTCCTACAAAATGTTACTTATCTCTTTCAGTCTGCCCCCAAAACCTCTTTTTTTCTTTATATAGCTGTTTTAGACTTTTCCAAACACCCCTCCTCATTTTTATTTTCTTGAGCCAAAGTTTCTCTGTTTAGCCCTGACTGTCCTGCAATTCAATTTGTAAACCTGGCTGGCCTTGAACTCATAAATTCGCCTGCCTCTACTTCCCATGTGCTTAGATTAAAGGCAGGTACCATCAATTACTGATCATTATTGGTTATTGATTAGTATTGTTTATTAATTATTGATTAATATGGGTTATTGATTAGCATTGATTATTGATCATTATTCCATCACCATCATCTCCCTGCCTCTGGCTTCCAAATCCTGGGATAAATGGTGTGTGCCACCACTATCCAGCCCAAATATTCCTTTTAAATTCAGGCTTGTGCCTGCAAGTTATTTTTCAAATATGTTCTTTAAGTAAAGAAATTAAGTGTCTGGAGAGATGGATCAGCTGTTAAAAATGCTTGCTACTCTAGCAGAGACCAAAGTACTGTTCCCAAACTCAACCTGTAACTCCAGATCCAGGAGATCCAAATGTCCTTTTCTTTTCAGGCATATGGGGGTGAGAGGTATTTAAAAAATTAAAACAACTGTTTTGAAAACAAAATATTTTTTCTGATACTATGCATAATTAAATTTAAGACTTCAAAGGAATGTAGATGAAAAATTGGGTAATGGCACTTTTTTTCTCTGCTTTTTGCCATTGAGAAGTAATCTCAATGGAATGCTTTATTCAGTCCTTACATGTACTCTGGAACCACATTGAAGAATTTCACAACCATTTTGACATACCCATGATGTCACACCTGTGATGTCAAAACTGTGATGTCACACCCATGATGTCACACCCATGATGTAATACCGCAGTGATGAATGACAGCAGTCATTGCAGTCAAAAAAGAATAATAAATAATAATAATAATAATAATAATAATAATAATAATAATAATAATAATAATAAATTAAAGTGAACCCAGACACTTAGGTAATGAAGTACTGATCATGGATATTGTGGGAAGATGCTGAATCAGGATTCACATTTAATTGTTTAGTCATTTATTTATTTGTTATTTATGCATTATGGTCTGCAAGTATATAGTTGCCACGAACTATATATATATATATATATATATATATATATATATATATATAGTTATATATATAGTTATATATATATATATAGTTATATATATATATAGTTATATATATATATATATATATATATATATTATATATATATAATGTATATATACATACATTTATATACATATATATACATCATTTTTTATTATTGGATAATATATAAAAATTGTATAATAATTATATATTAATATTAAAATGTATCAATATATAATAATATATAATACATTTAATATCTCCTTATATATTTTTGGATATTTTATTCACATCACATTATTATATGACAAAACTTTGATCTGAAAATGTATAATGGCCATGAATAAATTTGATATATCCTTTTTTAGTATTGGATAATATTATGCATACATGTAATATAATAATATATTTAAAAATATATAATACATTAACATATAATATATTTATATATAACATATTAATATATAATAATAGTATTAAATATTATATAATGTTATATGATAAATGTAATATATCCTTATATATTAATTGGTGGATATTTTATTTACATTACATATGCATTTAAATAACAATCTATCTTTTAAAAATGAGTAATAGCTATGAAGAAATGTTTTTATTATTGGATATTTTATTTATATTTCACGTATTGTGCATATATAATAATTAAAATGTAAAGGTGGAAATTTTTCACTATCGGAAGAGAAGCAGAGCTTCCTGTGACTGGAACTCTTCTCTCTGTGTCCTGTTATTGATTGTATTGATCATTTTGATCATATTGATTATATTGATTTTACTTCATCTTTCACCATCCCGGGTCACATTAGAGTATTGTGTCCAAGAAACCTGATTTCCAAATGAGAGGAAGACAGGAAGTAAATTGAAGATAGAGAGGAGCTGGGGAAAATCTAGAAAGAGTGTGATATAATATATAATATATAACATTGTAATCTATATGTATTATAGTAGTAAGGATTCTATTTTCAAGAAATTTGAGTGAAAACTGTAATTAATATATATTATATATACTAATTATATGTATAATCTTATATCTATATTTATAATATATATTTATATATAATTAATATATATGTATATTTTTGTATGTATATTTTATATACTTTATTTATAATGTATACAAAATACATTATACAGATTAATGTAATATATATATATCTATACATATATATAATTTTTTTTAGGTTGGGGCTATTTTCCTAACCCAAATTGATATGCATGTATTTTGTTTCATCTATCAATCTATCTATACTTCGTGCATTTTTATTGATCTATCTATCTATCTATCTATCTATCTATCTATCTATCTATATGCAAATAATTCATGAAACTATAATCAGTTTATATTTTAGGACTAATAAATCTATTTTCAATAAACGTGAAATATGTCTTCTTCAGATCTTTAATCTGATGAAAAACAATGTGAAAAGTTAAAAAGATAACCCTGTGTGATATTATGAGTGATGGCAGAAGTTAAAACTAAAAATGAATTAAAATGATTTAAAAATTATTAAGAAATAATTAAAAATTTATTTAGAAGGTAATGTCCTAATTCAAAATTATTTAAAATTATTTAAAATTATTTTTAAAAATTCATTTGGAAATAAATGTCGTAAATTAAAATTAATTAAAATTATTTAAAATTATATAAAATTATTAAAAATTGTAGATGAATTTATTTAATACCAATTTGAAAATTATCATTGTAAATGTTAATTATGTAAAATACTATAAATTATTTACAAATTATGTAACAATTCATTTTGAAATTGATTTCCTAAATTGAAATTATTTAGAATAGTTTAAAAATATTAAAATTATTTTAAAAATATTTAACAATTTTTATAATTTTTGTTAACATGATTTAAATCTTATACAAATAAATCATTTAGAAATTAACGTCCTAAATGAAAATTATTTAAAATTATTCCAATACTATTTAGTTGTATTAAATTTATTTTAAAATATTTAAATCTCCTACATAAAATACATTTTGAAATTAATGTCCTAAATGAAAGTTACTGAAAAATGAGAATTATTTCATATTCTCATTTATAATTATTTAAAATTATTTAAAATTGTTTAAAATTAAAGTTATTTGATATTATTTAAGATTATTTGAAATTAATTAAATATTATTTAAAACCACTTTTAGAAATTAACATCCTAAACTGGAGTGAAATTGAAAGAATTAACCAATATTCTGATTATAAACTACTTTATATAATGTGTGTACCCCAATGATAGAATATTTTATATCACGGGTGTATTCCAATGTGTGCTTGGAAGAAATGCTATTCATGGATGTCATTTTTTATTGATTAGATATCAAAACAATTGTTAGAGGATGAGACTCACCTAAAACAAACAGACAAGCATATATGTTGTTTCACATACGTATATACATGAGAAATATTATTTTTTCAGAATATAATATACAATTTATAAAAGTATAATTATTACGTATTATATGAGGAAAAATTCTATTAACAAATAATTTGAAAAAATACAAAATTAAGATTTACATGGAAAAATGTATTAAAAAACTGAAGATGATTTAAGAAAAATTACAGAAAATTTGAATATTTGCATAAATAAATTTTGATAAAAGTAAAGGTTCGTCTTAAAAATTAGTGATAAAAATTAAGGTACATATAAAAAGTTGTTAAAAACATAAAACATTTGTAGAAAATTTTGGTTTATATGAAGAGAGATATAGAAAAATGTACGTAAATATTGAAAGTGTAAATGAATGTAACTATGAATGAAACTGTAAATGAAATGTAAATATTATATCCAATAAAAGAGGGAAAAAATAAAAGTGGTTAGAACCAACATCCTTACTAAAATGTCAGTCCTCTTAAAAAAAAAAACCTATCTTGATCCTAAAATTTGTTTTAAGAATTGTATATTGCAGAATGATCAGCCTTCGTGTATCTACTCAACAAGCAAGCTGGGCAGACCTGCTCAAAACTCTGAGGTCCAGGAATTCCATCTGGAGGCAGTGAAGACACAGCATCAGAGGCTTGTCAATTTGCCCTTCCCCCCTCCTCTTCTAATATCTCAATGCCCATCATCAGCTTGAAGAAGCTAATGAAGAGTCAGTGCCCCTATTCCCTGGGCTTGGAGACTAAGGTGTAAATGTTGGGCTGGCTTTCTAGGGAAAAGTAGTGGCTTTGTGGGAATAGAGAGGATTAGCTAGGATTTATTGCATAGCCATAAGCTATTAGTAGAAATCTGTACAATTATTATCAAGATGAAGATATAAATTCTTAAATGGCACCAATTTACTTTGATTACAAATTTTAAGGTTTTCAATGGTACCAGCTTCTTATTGATATAAAAGTGAGGTTAATATTGTTACTCTCATAGGAATTGTAGCAGTATAACACATTTAGGAATACAAGGCTTAGACCCAGTCCTTCTTTAACTTTTTAACTGATTTGAGATGGACAGCCTGTGAGTTAAGGGACTATTGCAAATTCATGGCTTGGAGTTTATTGTTAGGGTGTTTCCTATGTTTTGTTTAGAGATAGCTGAGTGGAGTTAACAGACAACAGTCCAGATTACCTTACATGAATACTTGGTTTTCAAAACATCAGAAATCCAGAGAACTGATGTGACAAACATTTCTGTATTAATATTCATTTTGATGAGAGACCTGTCTGCTCCTGACAGCTTCCAATATTGAATTCTAAGAATAAATTGGTCATCTTTGGTGTTACTCCAGTTGCGGTAAGACAGCCACTAGACAAGAATTTCCTCTTCCCATCTACAGACAAATTACTGTCCAGAAAAGGACACACTTGCAGAATAGTCGATTGATTATATCTGCCTAGACAGAGTATTCAGTCCTTAAGAATCCTGCATCACTAAGATCTCTCAGATGATCCTGGGCCAGAAGACAGAAGAACAGATGCTCCAAGGTTTTGAAGTAAAGGGAGTGTCCAGGTGTTCAGAGGTCTCTATAAATTGGCTAAGTTTCAGAAGCTATGCTTTGTGTTTCCCACAATTATAGTTAACTCAGTCATTCTGGGTTACAACTTATAGCCTCATAGCCAATCCTGCCAATTTACCATAAGAGAAAAGATTTGAGTGGATGGTCGTCAGCTGACATTCATCCTAAAGCCAGGCTCAGAACTAAATGTTTTAGTTAGGAGAGATGACAGAAGTTCTGGTTAGTCAACAAAATGATGGACTGCGTATTAGGACTATCTTGTACCTCACTGCTACAAATCGGCATAATTATGCTCTAATTGTATTTTGAGAGAAAAGTTTCCTTTTAACTGGAAGGGTGATATGTAAAAGGAGCTAAGGTGGAAGGAGTCCTGAGAGGAAGAGAAAGAGCAAGAAGAGGAGGAGAAGGAGCGCAGAAGCTAGGTGATGAAAGAGAGAAAGAGGGGGGAGACAGGGAGGCAGATGTTCATGTATCCCTACCAGTCAAAGATAGTTGACATATCTAGGTTGGGTAGTGGGTTACACCTCTGATTGAACAATAACAAACTTGGAAGCCTATGATTAACATTTTTTAAAAAATATATAAATGCAAAATGGAAAAAGGGGGCATGGGATAGGGGTTTTCTAAGAAGGGGAATGGGAAAAGGGGATGGCATCTGAAGTGTAAATAAAATATCTAATAAAAAATAAAATAAAATGAAGAAAGAAAGTATGAAAATAGTGAATCTGTTTATAGAGAAATCTCTAAAAAATTCACAATTGATTGACATAGAAAATTCATTATAAAAGTGAAGACTGTTTAGGAAAAAATAGGGAAAAAGTCAATAGTAGCATGGAAAATTTTTAATAAAATTGAAGGCATTATTTTTAAAATTAGTGATAACATTAATGAAAATAGAGAAAAAATTGTTGAAAAAATTTAGAACATTTGATGAAAACATTTGGTTAAAATGTATCATATAAATATCACTACACTATATTATATAATTATATTATTTATAACATGTTATATATAATATGATATACAATAATTATATTAATATGTTGTATTATATTTATTAAGATATTAATTGTGAATATTATATTGTAAACTATATTATTATATTGATATATTTTATTAATTAATATATTACATATTTTAGTATATTGGTATTCTATATTATAATATTAATATTCATTATATTATATATTATAAATTATATATGTTATATCATATATACTGTGATATTAACAGTTACATCTTCATATCAATAATATATAATATTGGTGCCATGACTCATTAACTGCTCACTTGCTATAGACGTGTATATCTTGTCTTCCTATGTCAATTGTAGAAGACAACCACCTTCCCAGAATCACCACATGATGTCATAACTGTGTTGCCATACCCATGATGTCATATACCTGTAATTTCACTCTCATGATGTCATACCCATCATTTCATACCCATAATGTTATGCCCATGATGTCATACCCATGATGTCATAGCCATGATATCATACCCATGATTTTACAACAGTGATGTCATACCCATGTCAAATCTGTCATACCCGTGATGAAAAACCCATGATGTCATGTAGGAAGCTGCGGTTAGTGGTGATACATTCCGCCATTGCAAGATGGCGCTGACATCCTGTGTCTCCACAAGTAAACAACTGCGCAGGTGCAAAAGGCAAAATGCGTGCCAAAATCACTGCCCATCCCGGGGCCTATTATGGGTAATGAGTGAACAGCCAATCAGAAGTGAACACATCACTCTAGGGTGTATATAAGCAGTGCCTTTTCGGGTCTTTCTGTCTTTCCGCTTCTGCTTATACAAGAAGTAAAGCCTCGCTGTAGTAACCACCTGAACACTGCCTCACGTGTCTTTTTCATGGGCAAACAGGACATGGAGGGGCTCGGGAAAATCGTCATGCCCTTAAAGTTACACTTGCAATGTCACACTTGTGATTTCACACTCGAGATATCACACGTGAGATGTCACACTCATGACCTATGATTTCATACCCATGAAGTCATACCCATGTAATACTCATGGTATCATACACTTGATGACACATGCATGATGTCACACTGTGACACTCATGATGTCATATACACGATATCATACCCATAATGTAACACCCATGATGTTATGCACATGATGTAACACAGATTATGTCAGACTCATGATGTCATACCTCAGTGACTCACAAAACATTACCATGATCAAGAAAAATCATCACTGCAGTCAAAAAACAGAATAAAAATAAATAATACTAGTAATCATAATGAATAAGGTCAACCTCAACCTATAGATAAAGAGTATTGATCATGGATATTGATCCTTGATGGCGAAGTCTGAATGAATATTCAGAATTATTCATTTTTACATTTATTTATTTATCATTTCTTATGGTGTTGAGCACAGCTTGGTCTGTGAAGGTTAGGTTCAGTGTAGTGGAAACCCTTAAGGTGGTATATGTGACCCGGCCATAGCACAGGTTGGCACAAGGTGTAGAAAAACTTAATGTGGACAACAGGGAAATTGTTCCTGATGGTACCTCTCTGTCTTGGTAAAAGTATGAGACAATTGTTTAGTAATAAATTATATAGAGGGTGACAGGATTCTTCCTTGTTTGGGGTGGTGGGACTTGTACCTCTGAGAACTCAGAGCAGGACTGCTTGGATAGAAAGAGCTGTCTTGCTTATATCAGAGCAGATACCTCCAGGAAGCTTGGGAGGGAGGCAGAAGTGTAAAGCAATGGCAGACTTCTCTCCTGATGGTTGTTAGATGGGTGTACATACACCAGCTGTGACTTAAGCTTTCAACAGTGCAGGAGAGGACCTCTGGATACTCTCAGTGCTCAGGAAAGGAAGGCTTGCAGGTGGATAGTGAAAATCACTTCAGAAATGACCATGGTATTCATTATCTAGTAAACAAAGTGGTGCTTCTGTCCTAGAAAATGTACCTGGACATGTATACATTGGCAAGCCAAAAAGAGATAGAAGGAGGTAGGTAGGTATTTAGGTAGGTAGAAAAAGATAGATAGATAGATAGATAGATAGATAGATAGATAGATAGATAGATACATAGATAGATAGATAGATAGATAGATAGATAGATAGATAGATATAGAGCTAGATAAATAGAAAGATAGGAGGTATGTAAGTAGATAGGAAGGTTGGTAGGTAGCTAGATATGTAGTTAGGTAGGTAGGTTTTAGACAGATTGCCAGTTAGATAGATAGGTAGGTAGATAGATAGATAGATAGATAGATAGATAGATAGATAGACAGACAGATAGATCATGATCTCTTGGATCTCTTGGATTGGTTAGTGATCTCTTGGAGAGAAAGTTTGAAGACACCTTCAGTATTTCCAATGTGCACTCTCAGAAGACCTTGATGTGAATAGGTCAAGGAGGAGTTGGTGAGGAATTGTGCTGCATGGATACTGGTGAGACAGGTAAGACATGATCATTGTGCTTTGTACATAGTTGCCTGTCATCTTGAGTCCACTTGAATCCGTTCAGAGAACTCTGAGTTGCATGTGTGCCTAGTCCCTACACAGGTAGGTATGAGGTTGTGTGCTAGGATATACAAAGAAGAATCCAATGTGAGAGTGACTTGGTGACTTTAGAGGCAGGAAGAAGATCAAAGTGTCCACAGAGTGCTCCATGGCAGTTGGTCAGTGGCTGGGGTGTGATAGAGGGGGGTGGAGGGTTTGAGAGAAAAGAGAGATTCTGAGGGAGCTTGAATTAGCTCATAATGGTTGCCAGGTATCTTGGTCAGTTGCCCTGAGATACTTATTTTGTAGTTGCTTAGATTTGGGGGCCCAAGGCCACAGTTTAGTTTTCAAGGGGGAATGTGGAGATGATATACTCACTTCCTGTTTAGATATGTCCTTGTCCTCAGCTCATCATGCTAGCTGGAATGCATGTGAGATTTTGGAAGATGGCAGCAAGAACCTCTGGGCCTTTGTGGACAACAGATGATGGGATGACTTTGTGAGGCAGCATCTACAAGAACTCATTGATGGATACCTGAGATACAAACCTGTGTGACTAGGTAAGTAGACCAAGTATTTTGTGGGGGCCCTTCTTTTCATCTACCACCACACTCTGAGAGTGGCTCAATCCAGGGAAACTGGGATCAATCCAGGGAAACTGAAGGCCTCGTGTATGCACAGAGCAGCTCACAGAGTGCCATATGTCCACTGCAGTTCCTCCTGATGCTATGTGGGATGCCAGTGTTGAGACTAATGCCAATGGAGATGGTTGGTTCCCAACTCACGCTTTGGTCTCTGTTCAACTTCCCCTGTCTCCTGAGCCCTCTGACTCCACCACACATGTGCCTTACCAGATGAGGATCATCCTATGAGGGCCATATTTGCTTTGTGCCTTGACCTGGGAAGTGAGAGAGTGTGGCCAGAAATCATAGAGTCTGCATCCACAAGAAGAGAACTGGCTGTCAGCATTAGGAGATACCCATGTGGATGGAGTCAGGCAGGTAAGTTTCTTTTATGATTCAGGGCAGATACTTGGAGGAAGCTTAATAGGAATGGAGAAGCAGAAATCCATGTAAGGATTCTCTCCTGGTAGTTGTTTGTGGGGTCTTTTCCTACAAGCTATCACATAAGCTCTTGAAAGAAAAAAAGGAGAACACATTTTCCCCTGTGTGCTACATGGTGTTTGGTGAATGCCTGGGGTGTGGTGGCAGTGGTGTGGAGGGTTAGAGGAGAGAGATTGTGAGGGAGCTAAAATTAGCTCATAATGGTTGACTGGTTTCCTGGACAGTTGCCTAAAGATTTTTACTTAGAAGGTGCTTAGAACTGGGGGCCTGAGGCCAGAGCTTGGCTTCCAAGTGGACAGGTTGGAATCTAATATTCATTTCTTCTTTTGACATGTCCTTGTTCTCAGCTCAGCATGTTAGATAGCCTGCAGTTCAGAGTGTGAATCTGGGTGGACAGCCACTATGGGGCTCTGAAGTGGAGAGATGACTGGATGACTTTGAGGAGCAGTATCTACCAGAACTCAAATTGAGAGGTAGTTGAGATACCAACCTGTGTGCCCGGGTGTGTAGACAAAATTTTCCAGGGGGAGGGGAGGGGTTCTTTTTGGTTGGGACCTGAAGGCCTCAGGAACACATAGAGCAGCTACCCATTTCTCTGGCTCCAGTGCAGTGCCTCCTGTAGCTAAGTGGATAGCCTATGTTGGGACTAATGCCAATTGAGAAGGTTAGTCTCCCACCCCAAACCCCTGTGCCCTCTGTTAACATTTCCCTGTTCCCTGAGCCCTGATTTTACCACCTGGCTGCACTATGAGCTGAGGATCATCCTGGGAAAGCTTTCTGTCTGGGTGCCATTACCTTGCATCTTGTTAGAGTGTAAAAATGGACAGAGGAGTCTGCCTCTTCAAAAAAGCATACTGGCTTGAGCTTAGGGAACATTTGTGTTGGAAAAGTCAGGCAGTCTCAGGCTGGAGGCTGGATCAATCTCTGAGCCTGGCCCAGTACCAGTGTTGTGGATGGGCACTTAGTGGGTGGGCACAGCTCCTGGTCCTCATTTCCACAACTTTGTTTCTGATGCTCGGACCTTAGGGTCCTGGTTAGAATGAGGTTTAGGTAGGGCTCTCACAGGATCCTATGCAAGTACAAGCTCAAACTTCTTATTGCTGGACTCTCTTCTCATGTACCCTTCAGTGTTTGGCAGATATCCTTCAGTTAAGAAGCACCTGTGATGGGGGACTCTTCAATCTCCACCATGCACAACTTCCTCTTCCCCTGAAACTTATGGACCAAAATCCTCATATCCAAATCTTATAGTCAGGAGAATGCATGCACACACAAAGTGTAGGAGCATTCTCTCTTGCAAGATCACATATATGTGCCCGTGAACACAGTGGCAGACGTGCATGTAGCCAGTCTATTCTGGCTGTACAGGCTGAACTAGGGCCTCTGGTCGACTTCTAAGTCCAGAGGAGACCTGTGGATGAGCAAGGTTCAGCTGACCAGAGAGGAGGGCATGCAAAATCAGGTTTGGGTGTCCTGACTAGGGAAGCACAACCTCCCAGGACTGCTCACCATGAAGCTCTGACTTATGCTCTCTACAGTACAATGGACCTCTGGAGACTGTCAGTGCTCAAAAAAAGAAGGCTTGCTGGTTGTTACTGAAAATCATTTCACAAATGACAATGGAACTTATCATCTGGTAAACAGAAAGGTAATTCTGCCCTAGAAAATGGAACTGGAAGTGTATGTATTGGTGACACAAAAGGAGATATTTTAGAGGTGTGTAAGTAGGTAGGTAGGTAAGTAGGTAGGAAGTCAGGTAGATATATAGATAAGTAGGCATAAAAATAAATGATGAGTTAGAATAATGGAGAAATGACAGATATACAGATAAATAGACAGACAGACAGACAGAGAGACAGACAGACAGTCAGACAGACATTTACATATATAGCAAGCTAGTTGTTATCAGGCTGTGGGAGTGAGCAACTTGCAGAGAAAATTTGATGGCACCTTGAGAATTTTTATCGGGCAGCCACAGGGACATTGGTGTGAATTGATCTAGGAGGAATTGGTGAGTGGAGGGGATATGCTGCAGGGATCCTGGTGGGACATGAGATAAATGCACATTGTGCTTTGTGTCTAGGTGCCTGTCACCTTGGTTCCACTTGAATCCTCTCAGAGAGCTCTGAGGTGCATGCATGCCTAACTTTTGATCAGGTAGATAGTTGAGTATGTGCTAGGATACAGAAAGAAGTTTCATGGTTAGAGTGACTTGGGGACTTTAGAGGCAGGAAGAAGATCAAAGTGTCCACAGAGTGCTCCATGGCAGTTTGTAAATGGCTGGGGTGTGATGGAGGTGGGGTGGAGGTTTTGAAGAGGAGAGAGATTTTGAGGGAGCTTAAATTAGCTCATAGTGGTTGCCAGGTATCCTCGTCAGTTGCCCTGAGATGCTTATTGTGTCGGTGCTTAGAATTGGGGGCCGGAGGCCAGAGCTTGGTTTTCAAAAAGGCATGTCGAGATGAAATATTCACTTCTTGTTTATATATGTCCTTGAACTCTGATCATCATGTGAGCTGGAATGCAGGTGAGATTGTTGAAGTGTGCATCAAGACCCTCTGGGCATTTGTGGTCAACAGAAGAGTTTATGACTTTGTGATGCAGCATCTACCAGAACTCATTGACGGATACCTGAGATTCCAACCTATATGCCTGGATAAGTAGACCAAGGTTTTTGTGGGGGCCATTCTTTTCATCTCCCACCACACTCTTAGAGTGGCTCAATTCAGGGAAACTGGGGTCAATCCAGGGAAACTAAAGGCCTCATGGGTGCACAGAGCAGCTCACAGAGTTCCAAGTGTCCAGTGATGTGCCTGCTGCTGCTATGTGGGATGCCAGTGTTGAGACTAATGACAATGGAGAAGGTTGGTTCCCAAACTCCCCCTGTGGTCACTGTTCAACTTCCCCTGTCTCCTGAGCTCTCTGACTCCACCACACAGGTGCCTTAGTAGATGAGGATCATTCTACCAGTGCCTTCAGGGTTTTGTGCCAGGGCCTGGGAAGTGACAGATTATGGCCAGAAACCAAAGAGTCTGCATCCACAAGAAGAGAACTGGCTGTCAGCTTTAGGTAATACCCATGTGGATGAAATCAGGTAGGTAGGTGTCTTGTATGATTCACAGCAGATACCAGGAGGAAGCTTAATAGGAATGGAGAAGCAGAAATCCATGTAAGGCTTTTCTTCTGGTGGTTGTTAGTGGGGTCTATTTCTATCAGCTATCACTTAAGCTCTTGACAGAAAGTAAGGAGAACACATTTTCCCCTGTGTGCTACATGGTGTTTGGTGAATGGCTGTGGTGTGGTGGCAGTGGTGTGGAGAGTTAGAGGAGAGAGATTGTGAGGGAGCTAAAATTAGCTCATAATTGTTGTCTGGTTTCCTGGTCAGTTGCCTAGAGATGCTTACTTAGTAGGTGCTTGGAACTGTGAGCCTCAGGCCAGAGCTTGGCTTCCAAGTGGGCAGGTTGGAATCTAATATTCATTTATTCTTTTGACATGTCCTTGTTCTCAGCTCAGCATGTTAGATAGCCTGCAGGTCAGATTTTGAATGTGGGCAATCAGCCACTATGGGACTATGAAGTGGACAGATGACTGGATGACTTTGAGAAGAAGCATCTACCAGAACTCAAATTGAGAGGTAGTTGAGATACCAACCTTTGTGCCAGGGTGTGTAGAAAAAACTTTTCAGGGGGAGGGGAGGGCCTCTTTTTGGTTGGAAACTGAAGGCCTCAGGAACACATACATCAGTTACCCATTTCTCTGGCTCCAGTGCAGTGCCTCCTGTAGCTAAGTGGATAGCCTATGTTGGGACTAATGCCAATTGAGAAGGTTAGTCTCCCACCCCAAACCCCTGTGCCCTCTGTTAACATTTCCCTGTTCCCTGAGCCCTGATTCTACCACCTGGCTGCACTATGAGGTGAGGATCATCCTGGGAGAGCTTTCTGTCTGGGTGCCATTACCTTGCATCTTGTTAGAGTGTAAAAATGTTAGAGTGTAAAAATTGCCTCTTCAAAAAAGCATACTGGCTTGAGCTTAGGGAACATTTGTGTTGGAAAAGTCAGGCAGTCTCAGGCTGGAGGCTGGATCAATCTCTGGGCCTGGCCCAGTCCCAGTGTTCTGGCTGGGCACTGAGTCTGCGGGCCCAGCTACTGTTCCTCAAGTCCAGGCCTTTGTTTCTCATGCTCGGACCCTAGGGTCACGGTTAGAGTGAGGTTTAGGTAGGGCTCTCACAGGATCCTTTGCAAGTACAAGCTGACACCTATTATTGCTTGACTCTCTCCTGCTGTACTCTTCAGTACCTTGGAGATATTCTGCAGTTAAGAAGCACCTGTGTTGGGGGACTCTTCCTTCTTCACCATGCACAACCTCCTCTTCCCCTGAAACTTATGGACCAAAATCCTTATTTTTTAGCCTTATTGTCAGGCGAATGCATGCACACACAAAAAGTGCAGGAGCATTCTCTCTTGCAAGATCACATATATGTGCCCGTGAACATAGTGGCATATGTGCTTGTAGCCAGTCTATTCTGGCTGTACAGGCTGAACTAGGGCCTCTGGTCGACTTCTAAGTCCAGAGGAGACCTGTGGATGAGCAAGGTTCAGCTGACCAGAGAGGAGGGCATGCAAAATCAGGTTTGGGTGTCCTGACTAGGGAAGCACAACCTCCCAGGACTGCTGAGAAAAAAGAATTGTTATGGGAGTCTACTGAGTCAAAGGGGTAACTTTTAAGGTCTCAATCATGAGAGGAAAAAAATACCAAAATTTTGGAAAAGAGAAAGGCCCTCAATCCTGTTGGAGTGTAGGGAAGTATCCCTGCTTACCTTCTGTAGAGGCAGTTGTTCCAGGCACTTTAGGCTCCACATCTTCAGAGAACTCTAGAAAATTTTTATCTTTGAAGACTCCACTCCAGACTTGACAATATTCTGAGGTTTCTTCTGACTAGTTGGGTCAAAGTCCATGGATCTGTTCCCTATTTAAACTTAATATAAGCTGCACTGCTGTAGGTGTGGAGGATTGTTACCTTTCTGGTGATCAGATTAAAGATAGATGTGCTTGGATCTAGTTTGAGTTGAACACTCTGTGGGCATTGGACTTGAAACCAGAGTTCTCTGAGGTTTTTTGTGTGGTCAAAGGTGTGTTTCCTGACCAATAAAGTCTGAGGGAGAATCTCTGATTTCTGTTAGTTGAATGGTAGACCTGAGTCTACCATGAAGAAAGAGAGAAGCTTCTGTGCATTCTTGGTGAAAAGGATTCAGTCTGAAGCACATTATAGGCAAGCCTAAATGTTTGAGACACACTCTTCATTCACAAAGACAGTTCTATAGCTTTCTTCATCAGAGTGGAATGTCTCAGACCACTCCAGAGAAGACAGGGGAAGAATAAAATGTTTTTTATTCTCAACATCAGCTGACATCTTTGGCATACCCTTAATGTCAGGTGCTGCTGTGATTAGAGATAATAAAACTAAGGTCCTCTTCAGAAGATATTTCAAAATGGTATCAGTCCCCTTAATGTCATGGGTTAGTTTACATCTGAGGGGGCATGGCTTGATGGCATTATTAGCTAGAGGCATAAATTGTCCTTCTAGATTGGTTCATCTTGGGCCCAATCGTGACTTCATTAATTCTATTCCATGCTGATAGTAGGGGTTATATCTGTAGCCTTCTTAAGATGTTGTAAAGGACTTAAATTCTTTGCTTATTATGTCATAGGTCTCAGGACCTTTTTTGTCATTGGGGACCTATGACATAATATTGAATAATATGAATAATTGAAGAATGTCTGAGGATTCAGGGAATCAAACGTATTGTATGTTAATGCTCCCCTGAACATTGGAAAGTCACTGTCACATTTGAGGTTGAGGAAGTACATCTGAAACCACCTTGTGTTATTGGTGAAAGTTGTCAGGCACATTGGTTCTAGATAATTAAGATTAAGATCACTTAGGCTATATGGGAAGATCTGAGGATCCCTGGTTCAGAGCAGATAGATCAGCAGTTCTCTTTATTCATACAGAAATTTGGAAGATCACTAGTTCTTACACTGTAGGTCTGATGCCTACGTGAGAAAGACTGGAATGCATTTGACTACAAGGTAAAGACAGAATATGCCCGAGGACCCCATGAGCCCTTGAGAATGATTTGAGTCCCACTTCAGTGACTGGGGAAAGTGTGAGCCTTTCTGGTTCTGTGTCAGAAACACAATTTCAATTATAAATGAACAGAATGAGAATGTTGGCATATCCAGAAACTATTAAGAATACCAATCTTTAGAGGCAAATGTTAGGGAAAGCAAAAATTTCAAAGACTCTTGTATCAGGGAAAATTCAAGAATCAAGTTGGAGGGTAGAGAAGGCTGAAACATTTCCTTATCCAGTCTTCATGGGAACCTAGAACATCCATATCATGCAGGCCAGGCAGCAGTGAAATCAATCTCCATCACTAAGGGGCAGTTCCCAGCTAGGTCTCCTGATAAATCAGCTGCCTATTTTTGAATATGGCATAGATTTCTTGTTTTTGCTGAACAACTTTAAAATATATATGCTGGGTTTATAACTTTGTAAACTACTCTAAGACATTAGATCTTCAGTCACCAGAGTCCTACATTTTTGATAGAGGTCACAAATTCAGGGGATCAGAGTAAGATGCACTCAGTTAAACTAAGATAGTGATAGTTGATTTTTCAGCAATTAGGTCAGATCAAATAGGTTTAGATCCACATTGGTCAGAAGAAGCACATGTTATTCTCCATGAGGAGCACATTGTAAGGCATGCGGTTTTGACTACAAATTGTGAGTTATTCTTAATCATAAAAGGAATCCTTACAATGCTTTAGTCAGAGAAACCTACCTGATGCTTTACTGTGTATGTGAAGCAGCTAAGAGTGGTAGTTGTAAGTTTGACAAATGGTTGACTAAAAGAAAAAATTTAAAACTCCTGTTGTTTTTATGGGGCACAGAGGGCAAAAACATCAGGGTGGCTTTTAGATTAAAAAAAAAAAAACAGAATTGAAGATGCTATGGTAATGAAAAGTAGGGACCAGGCAATCCTCTTGAGATGGGCTTTCTTAAAGCTTCCATTTGGCAGACTGGGATGCTCTGATGCCATGTTGGGAAGAAGAGGTAATTAGGAAGTTTCCTAGGGCAGAACCTGAATGTTTCATCCATTGTTGATTAGAAGACACATTTCTGAATTTTCTTTGTAACAAAAAGCAACTGTGAGGCACAGTGTCTTAGATGGAGCCTGTGACTGGCCATCTCTTTCAACCTGAAACATTCTGAGGCTGCCTGAAACAGGGGGAACATATCCAACATCCCTTTGGAGAGAACTGGAAAGTCTGTATCGAAATTGGTCAGACTGAGTAGGACTGATTGTTCTTTTAGGGCAGAGACTATAACTGCATCACCCCCTTTGCAGAGGAATCCTTTTGCAATTGTTTCAAACAAAATGTGTATATCTTTGGTCTCCTAGGGCAAAAGGGTCCCAATATGGCTACCAAGGCTCATATTGGAATGCTGGGTCTCACTCTTGGTAGGAATGGTAAGGTACCAGGTTCTCTGTTTGACATATGTCATGTCTGAAATTTCCTTGACTAACAGGGAATATAGTTGCACTCCCTTTTGGAACTGTTGTAGGGATGAATCACCATAAGATATGAACCAAAGCTGTGGGCTCCAGTCTGGAACTAATAGAATGTTTTCCTTCCTCTTGGACAATAGGAACATGTTATGAGATCTCCTTAGTAGAAACAGGGTGACTGATATCCTCTTGGGGTGATGAGGAGAGGTTGACACTCCCTTGGGGACTGTCTCTGTCTAGAGATGAATCAGTGTCTTTTTGGTCTTCAACAGAAATTTTTAGGGCTCTCTGGGTATCAGAGGCATCCCTCTGTCTTCTCCTGGTAAAAGTAGTGTATCTGGGAATCTCACAAAGAGAGGTGGAATGCCTGAGGCTCGCTTTATGAGAGAGAGTGCTTTGTGTGCACTCTTTTGTAGAGGTGGAGGATGCTATGCTGTCTTAAGGAATATTTTTCAGTTTCCTATCTCTTTTGGAAGATGAAGAATATCTGAGCTCCTTTTGTGACAAAGAGTATGGTTTGCAGATCTTATGTTCCGAAAATAAATCTTGAGTGTTGCTTTGGCCAAAAGAGGACTCTTTTGATGTGTTTTTTGTATACTTGGACTCCTTGTGAATGCCTTGGGGAGATGTGGTACTTCTGAGTCCCTTCCCAGGAGATGGCAAAGAGTCCCAGGCTCCTTTGGCAGAATCAGAAGTTGTGAGTTTTTTATTGGTCTCAGTTTTAAACTTTTAACCCCTTTTGTCAGATTTGTAAGCTCTTACAACTGTGATGGAAGAATGGCGGTTTCTAGGTCCCATATTCTGGTGGCACAGATTTTAAAACTCTTTGATCTAAAGAGGCATGTCTTGTTCTTGTTTCCCTCAATTTAGAATGTCTAGACCAACCTCCTACAGAGGAAGTATGATTGAGAATATCTTTATTAGGGTAACTAGAACTTGAGTGTATTTTGGCATACTTGAAAGATATGAGGAATCATTCAGCAGAAAAAATATGTTCTTTTTCCCCTGAGACTCAGGCAGAGTCACACAGGAAAGAAGGATTTGAACCTGGAGAGTTGGGCGCAGTCTGCCCTCTGGCAATGAACAAGAAATATGTTTTAAGACATCAAGTTCTGAAAGAGAAGAACTGATAGCCTCTTCAGGAAATGGGACAGATTTCAATATCCTTTGGGTAACACTGAAAACTATAGAGCCTTTCTTGAGAAAAGAGAATTGTCTCTAGCATTCTTGAGAAGGGATAGCAAAAATTCCATCATGTGCACATAGTGACAGTCCCAGAAAGTCTGTTGAACAGGAAGTTTCCACAATGACTTGGGTAGATGTCATAGGTTCTAGAAGCCCCTGGGCTGGTTGAGAAACTTCTAGACATTTTTGCGGAGAAGTTGGTGTTCCCAGGATTACTTGTTCAGATATTAAAATTCCCAGAGCACCTTCATTAGGTTTCAAAAACCCCAGAGAATGTGGCACAGATGACTAAATTTCTACAGAACTTGTAACAAAATCTGAAGTCATAAAAGTGGATTGGGTAGATGGCAGAGGTCCTTCTGACTCTGGATTAAGTGATGAAGAAGGTGAAAATCTAAAGGGATCTTGTGCAAGTGACAAAGGTTCTATAATCTTTCAGGTGATAGGTAGTATTTCTGCAGTGTTTTGCATACCTGTCAATGTTTCTAGTGTTCCTAGTCAGATTCAGAAGCTCTAAGATCTTCTGGATCAGATGTTGACTTTCTTAAAGCCTCTTTTTCCACTCAGGGCACTGGGGGCTCTTGAGATAACACAAACATTTCTGGAGGCCCTTGGTCAGATGTCAATGTCCCTAGAACACAATGGGCATACAGGAAAGGTTTCAATGTCAATAACTCAGGGTGTGACACTCTCAATCGAATTGGACAGATGGAGATCCTAGACTCACTATAGAAGATGGTGATAATTTTTAATATCCTTGTGAGGCATTGGTTATTCCTGGATTTTTGTGTACAGGTATAACATTCCAGATTCTCCTGTAAAGACAGGCAAGGGCCTCCAGGTTCTTCAACAGATATCAAATGTTCAGGATTTACTTGAACACATAGAGACATTGTCAAAAGCCCTAGGGAAAATGATACAGATCCTAGTGTTCCTTGTCCAGATAAAGAAATTATCATAGGACATTTGGAAGAATGCATAGATCCTGAAGATTCAGAAGCATATTGATCTATTTCTTGGACTCACTGATTGAAAATCAAAGACTCTTTTGGTCTCCAGCATGAAGTTTAAGGTCCTAGACTACCCAATATACATGTAGAGAGAACAAAATCCCTTCTACAGAAAGGGCAGAATCTGAAAGCCTTAGGGAAGTTAGAAAGGGAATAAGCTGAACAGATATTAAAAGTTCTAGAAGTGAGCCACCAGATATCACATGTCCTGGGGTAGCTGTTGAATTTTTTTTTGCACACCTGGTACAGATGGTGAATATACTAGAGGCCCCTGGGGAGATGGCAAAGGCTGTATACACCCTTGTGCAGTTGCAGAAATCATCAGAGATCTTTGATCATATTTCAATGTTCTTGCCATCTTTTGATCAGGGTCGCTATGTCCCTGACATACTTGAGTAGATGGTGAGTCTGATACAGTGAACTGTGTAGAAGTGGACTGTGTTCCTATATGTTGTATATGTGAAGAAGTACTTGAAAGCCTTTATGGAGATGTAGAATATTGGGCAGAGTTTTGTGTACATGTGGACTGACATACTGTCCTCTGTGAAGATAAACATGGACCCACAGGTTGATGAGCAGAACCTGAAGATGATTGAGTTCCCTGTACTGTGCAAGAAAGACCCAGAGGACTATAAGAAACTTCAGAACATTGTGAAGTAATCATTATTGCCTGGGCTGAGATGGAAAGTTTCCAAAGCTGGTAGGATGATTGCAAGTGTGCTCAATACCCTTCACTGAATCCAGATGTTTCTGCACCTCCTTGGGTAGAAGATGAATGTCTACCAGGTTCTAGAGGTTATGGGACAATGTTTCTAGAGTCTCTGGTGCCCAAGGTATTCTGTGTTTCTTCAGGCAAAGATCCCTCTGTTGTCCTGGAAATTTTCTTGGGCTTTTGAGAAGATAGCATAGCTTGTAGATCTCCTGGAGAAAGTCCAGGAGTCTGTGCGGAACATGGTGAGTATTGTACAATATGTTGAGTAGATGGGGAATATGTAAGAGAACTCTGAGAAAAGTTGCAGGTTTCAAAGACATTAGGATAGATGATACACTGTTTATATGTTCTTGTTTGGATGTGGACACTTTCAGAGACCCTTGGGCAGATAGGGAAGTTGCCCGAACTATTTGTGCAGATGACAAAAATCTTACATTTTTTTTTCAGCAGATAAAGAATTCTCATAGGCACTTGGGCAGATGGAAAAGTTCCATGTTGCTGCTTGACACTTTAATTATATCCTAGAGTCCCTGAGCTAGGAAGCAAAGCTCCTTCAGGTCCCCAGTCAGCTATGGGGTTTCCCAAAGTGTTTTCTACATAAAGGGAAGCTTTTGCAGTCTCCTGAGTAAATGGTGAAGGTAAGGAAGAAATTTGTGCAGAGGTGTTTAGCTCAAGAGCTGCTTGTGAATATAGGGAATTCGACACAGCTCTTGTCAAAGATGCTGAAGGGGTTGGACTTGCTTGTGTTTGTGAGGAATGGACCAAAGGCTTTGGGGTATGTGACAAAGTTTCTGTAGTCCTTGGAACACATGGAGACATTCCCAAAGAACCTGAGACAGAAGAGAAATCATTATGAGTACAGTGGGCAGACTCGGATGTTCCAATAATCCTTTGGGAAGATGATGACTGCTGGAGAGATTCCTGAGTATATGGTGACAGGCCAGGGTTGCCTGAGTAAATATGCAAAGCTTGGTAGACAGCCAATGTGCTAGTTTACTTGACACAAGTAAAGAAAATTTCCCAGATTTTTGATCATTTAGCAAATGTTCTGTAGGCTCTGAGGGAGATGGCAAAGTGCCTGTAGTCACTTGAAGAGATGGTGAGGAATTCTGAGATTCTACCATGGTGCCCTAGCTTCTTTTGAAAAGATGTTGAATTCTCTGGAAACTCTGAGGTAGATATCAAAGAAACCACAGTCCCTGAGACAGACATAAAATTTTCTAGAGCCACTTGCTTACTTCTCAGATTTGTTAGAGTCCCTGGTGTTGTTTGGGGAGGTTTCTAAGCACATGGTACAGATGATGAAGTTTCCACACTCTCTTGGGAAGATAACAATTGTTTTTAGTTCTCATAGTAGAACAAGAAGATCCTTGTTTAGATGGCAAAATTTCTAGAGTCCAAGTTTCAGATTTGGGCCATCCCATAGCCCCTCTAGAAGACAGAAAATGTTTTTTCAGCCCCTTGATTAGTTGACAATATTTGAGCCTTCCTATAGGCTTGTCTAGTAGATCTTAAGCTTCGTTCTTACATGGTGAAGACCCTCAAGTACCTTGAGTTTATATAGCCTATCCCAAGTAGTCAATTTTGATTGCTGTTTTGTCTTTATTGTTGGTCAGATACCAAAGGCCCAAGTGACCCTTGTGTAGAAGGATTTTTAGATGCTATAGAACTCACAGAAGCTTTCTCACACATTTGAGATAATGACCCACACTCTAGACATTTTTTGTTTTGTACAATATCTCTTAGACGCTTGGAAATATAGAAAATGTTGTGTACTTCTGAATTCTATTTTGCAGTGTTAGAAATAACTTTGAACATAGAAAACATATTCTGGAGCTTTTGGTAGAGATGAAAAAATTCACTGAAGCCCTGGAGCACATGGTGAAAATACTAAAGCATTTTGGTAGACAGAGAAAGCCAGAGACTTTTGGGAAAATATGGATTGTCCAGCATGCCCCTAGGTAGATTGGCCGCTTCCCACACTTCCATGGTCATTTGTGGAACATTCCAAGGATTTTGAGACAGATATAAATGATTTGGGACAGACCTGAGAAGTAGTTGTAGCTTTTGATGATTCTTTGGCAGCAGTAGACTATGCAATCCCCATTTTGCAGAATGCAGGAGGTTCAAACTATCTTCATCAGACAGGAAAATTTAAGCCTTCTTTCTCAGAAGAACCAATTTTAACTTGTTTTTTTTTTTCTAGAAGCTGGTTGCCTGGGGACCACTTTGGTAGGAAGAGAATGCCTACAAGTTCTTTCCAGAGAAGGCATGTAAAAGAAAATCTTTTGGATAGATGCAGATAATTATAAAGCCCCATGTTCAGATATGGTAGATCCTAAGGCATTTTGTTGAGATGAAGAAATTCTTAATGTGTTTTGTGTACCTGTGCAAGAATTGACTGTAACTTCAAACTGAGGGGAAAATACTAGATCTACCTCTGTAGATGAGGTCTCTCTTGGAGCATTATGGACACATGAGAGAGGTCTAATTGCCTCATGGGCAGACATGGAAGTTTCTAGACCTCCTTCTTGTGTACCTGTGGAAGTTGGAAGGGAACTTTTGTTAGCTGCAAAAGGGAATAACACCTTTTGTGTAGAATGTCATGTTTTATAGCCAACTTGATGGGCAAAACAGATTCCAAGGATCCTTTGGAAGATAAGGCAAAATCCATAGCCTTTGGAGTATTAGGAATATGTTCTGGAGACACTTGTGTGCATGAAGAAGAACCAACTGCCCTCTATGCAGATTGGAAAGAGTCTATACTATCTTGTGTAGATGGAGAAGATAGCAGATACTCTTGAAGGAATAGGGAATTTCCCAGCCCCTTCTCAGAAATTTGGGGAGATCCTATGCATTCTTGTGCACAGGCAGAATTTAATGTATCTCCTTCTTTAGATCTACAAGAGGCTACAGAATCTTGTGTATGAATATCATGTTCCAGGGGCCCTTGTTCACATGGAAATGGATTCATAGCCTTTTCTACAGATGAAATATGTCTTAGAACATCTGTTGTAGATGTGCAACATCCAAGAGCCATTTCAAAAATGGGATAGTGTCTAGAAATTTTTTTGTATATGTATTCTGTCTAACAGACCCTTTCTGAGTTAGGGTAGTACTTGAAGAACTTGGTACAGGTTTGGGAAATCTTAGCTTCTCTGATGTATTTGTTGTAAATTTAGGAGCCTCTCCTATCAAAGCTGAATGCTTTAGAGTCTCCTGGGTAGGCAGGGAAGGTTGTATCTTCTGAGCACACTGTACAAGTATGGAGCTTGCATGGCTCACTGGAATGGTTTTGGCACAACCTTGGCTCTTTTGGTCCTGATGACAATTAGGAGGGCCCTTTTGGATGGTAGGGGACATTTGAATAATTCTCTGTCAGATATGAATATTTTGAAGACTGGTTGTTTAGAAGTAGGATCTTTCAGTGTTGTTTTGCTAGAAAGGCAATTTTCAGGGTCCCTTTTCATAGAAGGAAAATATTTTTTTTTTTCCTTTGGGAGAGCAGATTTGTCTTTGACCATCTTCTCTAGAGGGGGTCAATTCTAGTGACCTCTGACATATTGGGAATGGCCCAGAACCCCTGGTAAAAATGGTGAATGTACTAGATTAGTTTGTGTGTGTGCAGAAGGCACAATAATAATTTGGGTGGATTCAGGGGTTTCTCCCACATCTTGCATATGTGCGGAACACTCAAGAACCTCATCTGGAAATGGAAAGCGTCCTTGAGCTCCTGATGTACTTGTAGAAAATTTTGTTCTTGCTTGGGGATGTGTTAGTATTGTGAGACTCCCTTGTGGAACTACAAGTGCATTTAACCCTCTTTAGACTGTAAGAGATGATCTAAGGCCATTTTTTAATGATGAAGGACTTTGATTTTCTTCCTGATCTAATGGACAAGGTCTGAAATCACCTTGGTCAGCAAGCTCAGGTCTCAAGCTCACTTTACTGAAAGCAGATTACATAGGGAACTTTGTGGGAATTGGAAATACCTTTGGTTGTCTTTGTGAGAAGACTTACTTATCTGCCATGTTTTGGCAGCTGTCAAATCTGTTAAACTCTCTTGGGACCAGTGGTCCGACTTAATCTATTTGAGAATTGTTAAAGGAGCATCATAATTGGAAAGTGAAAGGTGTGCTGAGAAGACTGTGCTCTCACGTCCTGCTTGCACCAGGAGAGCACCCTCTAATGGGAGGCCATCTGTGTTGCAGGAATGTCTGTTGGAACCATGTTAACTAAATAAGAAAGGCTGATTTAGAACCTTGCACCTCAGAAACTTTGGGGGCTAAACAATCACTTGGACATTGTGCTATAGAAGAACAAGTGATAAAATTTGAATACAGTGTATGGAATATATGGAATGATATTACAGATATTATTCTGTATTTTAAACATGACTTATCCTAGAAAAATTTATGACAATTGTGAGCCATCCTGGATGCTGAAAGGCATCTTTGAATGACTAAAAATACCCACTACAATATAATTATTGTACAATTAATATTTTAAGTATTGTTTGGAGAATAAGAAAAAACAATAGTCTCCATATGGTACAGTTGCCAGTTGCATTCCAAATACTCTCATCTCTGTGTGACTAAGTGCATCGATTGAGAACACAGATGCTGTTGTACTTGTGAATATAGCACATATGGACTTAAACAATTTCTTTTCCTCTCACATTTTACATGTTGAGTCTCTATATCATTTATATATTTGGGTTGCTTTTGAAAGATCATATAATTCTCCTGAAGGCACAATAGGCTAATGGCTCATATCAGTGGCTCCACATGGGCCATTCACTTTCATTCCAATGGCACAGCTGGAACATAGTTGTACAGTATGATTTTTGAAACCCTTAGTCAAGTTGATTCTTTCAAATGTCAGGCTGTAGAGCTGTTAATACACTGAGAAAGTGTAAAATTGAGGATATATATGAAGATACCATTTTACTAACCGAAACTTGATTTGGTTGTTACACATCCTGCCAGTGTTTTGTGCAGTTTTTTGATCTTGCTGGTTGAACGGCATTTGTTTGCTTGTTTGTTTGTTTGTGTACTTTGTTTTATTTTGGGAATGATTTCTGTTTCCGTTTGGCTACACAGCCAATAAGCCTGGCATCATTCAGACGCACAGGGGTACTTTACTTTCATCTAATTATTTCCCTGTAACATTACCTTAGTGCTTTGCTGCATTGTTTCTTTTTGGAATTTCAAAATTCTTAATTACCCACTTTCTTTTTTGGACCCAAATATATTCCAATAATTCTAATTTTAGAGGCATCTGCTCCCAGGTAATCTTTCTTTTCCTACAACATTGGGTAAATTCTGTTCTTGACTAATTCTGTATTCACAGTGGTTATCCCCGTACTAGTACAAGTCATAACTTCTATCTCCCCTAAGTAAAATTCCTGCTGCTATTTACAGGCTCCCAGAGATGGTGTATTCTTGTTTTCAGAACTCTCTGACAAGAAAAATGCCAGGAAGGCACCTGGGTGATCATCTAGACAGGTCCACTACTGGAAAAAAAATGAAATCCAGGGGCTTACTAAATATCCAAACCAGACTTTGTTTAACTGACTTCCAGTCTCAGGCTTCTCCCAACCTAAATTAATAAAGTTACAAATGTGGTTGTTGACAAGGCTTGGCCTTCTCTGTCTTTCCAGTGCATCCAGTTGTTATTCATGCAAAGGAATGAACTTGGTAATCATCAAGACAACAGTGAAAAATTCTTTTAAAAACATGCAATATAATAAAAAACCATATGTATGTGAATATGTATATGAATAAAAGCATATGCATGAAAGTGCTGTAGTGAATCTGATTTCTTTGTAGTCTGACAAAGAAAAAGAATAACTTTGAAAAGCTTGAGAAAATAATATTAATCACTGAAGTAAATGCTACAATATATACTATTTAGTTGTTTTAATTTTTAAATATACTATGAAAAAAGTTATTTAATCTGAACAGCTTTATAATGTTGGTATTAATGATATTATTTAGGAGATATTCACAAGTGTGGAAAATAATTCACAGAAATCTTAGTCAATCATAAGTCTAGTAATGTCATACATGTAAATATAACTCCTACCCAGTTTACCTTGATAGATTATGTGAGGTAAACATAGTCACTATAACTGAAATTGATAAACCCATTTAGTGTTGACATTAGAATTGCCAAGTTAATTCTCAAAAGGTATATATTATCTGAATTGATACTAATAATTTTCTGTCCGTTAACCCTGCTGCAAGTTCTTCATGCCTAGCAGTATTATTCTTGTATGTAAAATCAGTCTCTTCAAAGACTGTAAAAGACCAACTGGAAATTCAGATAAGCCAACCAAAATTATGATACTTACTAGCATGGGGATAAGACTGTGAATACATAAATAGTCAAGAACAGAATTTACCACAGAATGAAGTAAAATAATGGATTTCCTGGAAGCAGATAGATTCCTTTAAATGAAAATTATTTGCATATATTGGTATTAAAAAAGAAAGTGAATGATTAACATTTGGAAAATACAAGGAGAAAGAATGTTGCACAGCACTAAAGGAATTGCACAGTATTTTAATTAGGTAATAGAAAAGTGCTTATGTTCTTCTAAACTACACACGGCTTATTGGCTGTGTAGCCAGAGGGAAACAGAAATTATTCACAAAATAAATCAAATAAAGCAGAAAAACAAACAAAGCCCTTTCAACCAACAAGATCAAAATTCTGCTTAAATATACTGACAAGGTGTGTGAATACCAAATCAAGTTTCTCTTTCAGTAAAACGGTATCTTCATACATATCTTCAAACTTACACATGCTCACTGTACCAATTGCTCTACAAACATGACCTTTCAAAGAATCACCTTGACTAAGGGTTTCAAAAATTATTCTGTGCAAGTATGCTC
Source organism: Arvicanthis niloticus (assembly GCF_011762505.2). NCBI lineage: Eukaryota > Metazoa > Chordata > Mammalia > Rodentia > Muridae > Arvicanthis > Arvicanthis niloticus. The sequence goes on along the minus strand of NW_023044978.1, from coordinate 4,980,330 downwards.
CAGCTGTGTCATTGGAATGAAAGCAAATGGCCCAAATAGAACCAAGATGAGCCAGTAGCCTATTGTTCCTTCAGGAGAATTATGTGCTCTTCCAAACACAATCCAAATACATAAATGTTATAAGAACTCAACAAGTACACTGTGACAGGCAAAGCAATTACTTAAGGTAATTAAGGTAATTAAGGTAATTACAATACAGAATAATATCTGTAATATCATTCCATACATTTTACGTTCTATTCAAATTCTATCACTTCTTCTTTCCATAGCACAATACCAAAGTGATTGTCTACTCCACACAGTCTCTGAGGAGCAGGGTTCTTGATCAGCATTTTCCATTCAGTTACAAGGCTCCAATAGACATCTCTGCAACACTGATGGCCTCCAGTTAGAGGGTAATATACTGGAGCAAGAAGGACTTGAGAGCACAGTCTTTTCAGCATCCTTTGCCCTTTCCAATCATGATGCTTCTTTAACAATTCTTTGTCATGGCCACTGACAGTGGCACCAGACCAGGTAGCACTCTGGATTCTAAGGTAAAGGGTCCTCAGTGTCCCTCCACATTGAGAATGCTTGGATGATTGCCCTGCTACTGCAAGCACAGCTGCCAGGTGAGACACCTTGAGAGAGGCCCATGCAAGTCCAAACAGACACTCTGGAACTTTACTTGATTCTATAGAACAATGGTCATTCTAGTTCTCTGCCCTTTGCCTCCCAGATGTGTCCACAGTTGTCAGGATAGAAATCTTCTCTCAAATGGTCCTGCTTAACTGCTTTTTTCTGTAATTTACCATTGGCAAGTACATTCACTGTCTCTTCAAGCAATGGTAGCTTATTTACCATTTCTGCTGTCAATTTTGTTAGATTGAAAATGATCAGACATGTGAAAAAAGGCCAGCGAGCCTGAACACAGACTTTAACCGCTGACCATAGACCTCCGGTTTCTCAGCCTCCTTGGCCTGAGACTCCTTACATTATCTGCCATCCAAATATTTACATTCTACCCCAAAGGGGCAAGCAGTTGCTGAGTTCCCAGACTACATGTCCTGCAGAGCCCCTTCAGTGTCCCACAATGGGGGAAGCATTTGACTAGCAAAGACATGAGGGACTTTGCACCTCATGGTCTCATTAGACCGACTTGTCACAAGTTCAGGTGTCCAAAGATTCAAAAAACTGGATGCTAAGTTACAGAACAGCTACAAAGGAACTCTGGCAAATAGTGAAGCAGTTTTTATGCCCTAAAACGGCACCTTCTATTGGATTCACTGGGCAGGCACTTTATAATTTACAGTTGGTACTGAGCATCCAATTGTAGCTTAGAGCTCATGGCAGTGGACAACCCATGATTAGTCTACATTCAGGCCCAAGAACACATGAGAAGGACCCTATGTCCACCACTGCGTAGATGGTCAGGATCTAAAATTTTATTGGCACAAAAATGCTAAGTTAGAACCAAAGGGGACTTTGGCAACAAAAGTCATTGAAATAATTCTTGATATTTGGCTATACCAAATCAAGTTTCTCTGTCAGTAAAATGGTATCTTCATACATATCTTCAATCTTACACATGCTCACTTTACCAACTGCTGTACAAACATGACCTTTCAAAGAATCACCTTGATTAAGGGTTTCAAAAATTGTTCTGTGCAACTATGCTCCAGCTGTGTCATTGGAATGAAAGCAAATGGCCCAAGTAGAACCACCAAGATGAGCCAGTAGCCTATTGTGCCTTCAGGCTATACCAAATATCAAGATCACTGTCTTACCTAAGCATCAGTGACATTTCTATAGCAGCTGATGGTAGCATATACAGAGATCCACAGCCAAGCATTTAGGAGAGATCAGGAAATTGAGTAGATGATGAGGAAGTGTTGTAGGAACCAGAGGGTCAAGGACACCAGAAGAGGACAGCCCAAAGCATTAACATTTCTTTTCTGCCAAAGGTTAAATTTTATATACTTTTTTGAATAATATTACCTCATACCTTTCAGCATTATTTCATGCATGGTCAACTCAATTCCTTATGCATTGGGACAAATAAGTCCTAAGCTACTCTAATTAAGAGAGACTTTTAACCCACTTTTAACCCACGTGGCTAAAAAAATACGCTTATGACACAAGGGAATTCATACTACACTGATTTATGTTTCCAGAGCCCACAACTCATGTTATGTGTCTTTATGCTGATAATCAGTCATAGTGGAAAATTCACCCTTCATACCAACCCCTAAGTAGCTGATGATAGATTTGAGATTACAGAAAGAATGCTATGAGACTGGTATATGGACTTTAATATTGCTCCCAGCCTGCAATGGACTTTCCAAACTTATGTCTGTCTATTCTAGATTATGAGAATGAATAGAAGCCGAGTGGTATTGTGGATGTTTCTGGTCACAAGGAATTACTTAATATGTCTCCACTTAACAAATTAATCTGAAATGTTTTCATTTTGTTCAAGAGGGTTTGCTCCTGGCTCTTTGGCCTTCTCTGTCTGACACAACCCCTCTAGTGCCTGGCACAAGAGACTTTCTACTTCTCCTCAAAAAGGATTTTTTTCCACTTTCTAAACAAACAGGATGGGTTCCTAAATTCTTCCTGACTTGAAATGCCCTTGGAAGATTCCATATTTCTCCAAGGCTGTCCTCTCTGGTTAGAAGTCCATGAAATACAAGCAGGTCCAGAAAATCAAGTATAGCCTTGAGTCCAATTACCCATAATGGTGTGGTTTCGTCTACACATAGATCTGAGTAGCTGAACCCAAAACTGAAGAGTTAGTCTTGTTTGGCATAGCTATCCAACCTGTGCACAAATAATGCAATTGCTGCCTGGATTCTCAAAGTTTCTACTAATAATATGAACATCCTAAGCTGTAAGGAAGTGTAGACAGGGAACACCCCATTCATGTTAAAGGTATTAGAAAATTATGGATGCAAGGCACACATCTGAACAAAATCAAAGCAGTACACAGAGCAACCCAATAGCCAAAGCCAATCTAAATGGACAGAAACTTAAAGCAATTCTAGTAAAATCCTGGACAAGACAAGGCTGTCTACTCTCTCCCAATCTATTCAATATAATACTTGAATTATAGCCAGAACAATAAGACAACTAGAAGAGATCAAGGGGATACAATTTGGACAGGAAGTCAAAGTATTGCTGTTCACAGATGATATGATAGGATACACAAATGACCCCCAAAATTCTACCAGAGAACTGCAGGTGACAAACTCCAATACTGTGGGTAGACACACAATTTGTTCAATGAAATTAGTAGCCTTCCTTTATATAAATGATAATCTGGCAAAGAAAGAAATCAGGGAAATAATACCCTTCAGAATAGCCACAAATAATATAAAATATCTTGGTAAAACTCTAACCAAGCAAGTAAAAGACAAGGACTCCATGTGTCTGAAAAAAGAAATTGAAGAAAACATAAGAAGATTGAAGGATCTTTCATGCTCATGGATAGGTACAATTAACATAGTGAAAATGGCTATCTTACCAAAAGAAATCTACAGATTCAGTGTAATCCCCATAAAATTCCAACAATTTTTTACAGACCTTGAAAGAACAATTCTCAACCTCATATGGAAAAAAATAATAAACTTAGGCTAACCAAAACAATCCTGAACCAAAAAAGAACTGGGGGAATCACCATCCCTGACCTCAAGCTGTACTACAGAACAACAGTGATAAAAAAATGCATAGTATTGATTCATAAGCAGACATGTTGATCGATGGAATTGAATTGAAGACCCCGAAATAAACCCACTCACCAATGGACATGTGAATTTTGACAAAGAATGCAAAACCATACAATGAAAGAATAGAAAGCATCTTTAACAACTGGTGCTGGTTGAACTCGATGCGTAGAATAAAAACAGATTTATATTTATCACCCTAAACAAAACTCAAGTCCAAGTTCATGCAGGACCTAACTAACAACAGATACACTAAATCTCATAGAAGAGAACGTGGGAAATACCCTCGAACTCCTTGGCACAGTGGAAAATTTCCTGATCAGACCTTCAATGTCTCAGGCTCTGAGATCAACAAATGTTAAATGGGACCTCATGTAACTGAAAAGCTTCTGTAAGACAAAGGACACTGTCAACAGGACAAAATGGCAGCCTACAGATTGGATAAGGATCTTGACCAACTTTGCATCTGATAGAGGCTTAATATTAAAAGTTTATAAAGAACTCAAGAAATTAGCCACCAACAAGCCAAATAACCCAGTTAAAAATAGAATCTGAAATATTTCACATCTTTAGTCATCAGGGAAATGCAAATCCAAACAACTCTGAGATTCTATCTTGTATACACCAGAATGGGTAAGATTAAAACCTCAAGTGAAAGCACATGCTGGCAAGAAAGATGTATGTGTATTTGGTATTTTTCACTGCTTTTGTTTTTGACTTACTCTAAAGGGTTTGAGCCAGAAATTCTGTTGAGATATATCCTATCAAAAGAATTTTTCTTTGATAACATTTTTCTCTGTGAAGGTTTAACATCTTCTTTTGCAACAATTTTATGAATAGCAGCATGAGCTTTGTATTAGGTAAGAAACTCTGAATGTTTTTGGTAGAGTCAATAGGATTGCATTCTAGAAAAATATTATGTACATAGTTTGGTGGTAGAGTACTTGCATGAATTATGATAAGCTCTTGGTTTGATTGTCAAGCTATGTCCCACCTAATAACTCTTCAGGTGCTTCACTTAGCATGTAGGGCTGCTATGGGACACAAGGAGCTCTAACATCTGTGCTTTGTGGCTGTTCTGCCACTGGCAGCCTTTGTGTCACTTTTTATGTAACTTTCTTCAAGAATTGAGGAATTTTAACCTTGAGTTCTAATGAACTGATTTTAATATTGAGTTCATGTTTTTATTCCTCTGAGATGTCCCTAGAGTCCAACTTAGAAAATACCTATAAGATGCCAAATGAGAGATAGAATTAATGGCATTAGAGACTGAGGTAAGAGTATCATGAGCACAAGGCCAGTTCCACAACTGAAAATAAATGGCAACTGAAGGGATTGGGTTTAATTTACATGGAAATTGAAGAAATCTCTGAGTGGGAAGCATGCATTTGTGTCCATAGATGACCCTCTGCTTTTTACATAAGTGCTTTAGTGTGGAGAGAGGCAAGATATGGGGTTAGAAGATGTTCTGCTGTTGTTCTTTGTCATTTTCTCTATTTTCTTACAAGTGAATTATCAAAGATCCATTTTCAGCTTCTCATTACTGACTTAGGTAAGATCTGAAACTCCTTTCATTTGGAAAAGTCTTAATATTGGAATAATATAATATAATATATTATAATATAATATTAACTAAGGAATGGGAGCTGAGAAGAACAATATGGTAGAGGTGGAAAAGTGTCCATTAGTTGAGCTTGGAAAGAAAGAGTGAACATATAACCCAGTTTGCCCCCTTTTGCACAGAACACATGAGCACCTAAAATGGGGTAGAATTGGGAAGTAAAAGGCAAGAGTCAACTTTCTCTGCATAAACATTTAACTACTAGAGACATTCACAGATATCATTCTGGTCATTGTGTCTTTAGATGTAATGGCCTATTCTTATGATGACAGTACAAAATGACCACAGAGGCTCTTGGTAAGGTCTTGGAAGAGTAGTAAATGCTTGGAAGCCAACCAATAGTTTGGGGATATATGGGAAGGCAAGTGTAGAATCAATATCATGATGGAATGTACTTTCATATTTTTGTTTAGCTTCAACATTGTCTAGAATCTTGGAATTCAAGGTAGTGTCACTCTTTGCTGTAGACAAGGGAGTCTCAGATATTTAAGCCCTGTATTTCTGTTATTGCTGTCAAGGGACAAGGCTTTCTGCATGATGAACGCCATTCCCTCATTTTTCCAACTTAAGACGTTTGTGTGTTGTGTCTACAGACATGCTGTCAGCACATTTACGGATTTTGATGACTTTCAAGAACATGATCAGTTGCAAATAGGTTATTGGACATAAATGTAATTGCTACAGGGCATCACAGTGTTTTGGTGATAGCTAAGAGAACCAGAAACAGAAGAAACATGGGATTTTCTGCTTATTCCCAAAGAACTACAAAGGTTACAGATGGAATTTAAAGTGATGTAAGGAATGTGGGTCAGAGACAGTGTGTGACAGGTTCTGCTGCATTTGATAGCATCCTATCAGCTGGACTACACTAGAAAGTGAAAAGCTATGACAGTGAGTTAGGCACAAGTGGCACCACTTGCCACACTAAACCTGATTATAGGAAATTAGCTGAAAAATCTGGATTTCATTCCCCTATATGTGAAAAGAGGAAGGTATTATATCAATAGGACTGGTGGCAGGTGCCTTCATTATTGCTAAGTTACTGTACCTCAAGATGAGTGAATGCAGTTATGAGCTTTAATATTTGAAGAAAATTAGATTGGAAATAAAATGGAAGTTTCTAGAGTTGGTTTGATAGAGTTTAACATCATTTTGGTCTACTAGAGAATTGTAAATATCTTAGTCTTTCTCACTGATTAAATGCTTTTCAATAAGTCTTATATGAATCACAGAAGATGACTTCATTGAAGTATATGAAATGATATCCTGAATTTTCGCTACAAATGTAAAAAAAAAATCTGGAATCATACTGATATTTGATAGACTATTTTTATTTACTTAAGCAGAGGTTTATAAAAAATATGTGTATGTTTCTCTCAGTCAAAAGAATTGATCCTTGAGAATGTCCAGAAAATTTTGTATGGTGATTATCTTCTGCAATAACATTGTAAGTATGTAGACGTTTAAAAAACTACAGGAAGTAGAGTAATATTCAAAGATGTATCCACCCCCGTATTCTGCTTTTCTCCAGATTCTTTCTACTTTTCTTTCTAATTCATTGTAAACATTTTAGAAACTTTCTGGCCATTATTGCCTGTTGAGTCTATAGCGTTCTCCTGGAAGCCATAGAGTTCATCTGGAAGAATAACAACATCTTCCTGGGATTCAGGCTACCCTAGAGCAACAACAGGTCTCCCTGTGTCAGAGAGCACTGATTAGTAACCATTGTCTTCCAATTCAAGGAGCAAAGAGGGAAATCTCTGTCTCTCTTTTTCTCTGTCTCTCTGTCTCTGTCTCTGTCTCTGTCTCTGTCTCTCTGTGTGTGTGTGTGTGTGTGTGTGTAAACTGGTATGTCATATTCTCTCTCTCTCTCTCTCTCTAAAACTTTAATTATTCAAAACCTATTTTAGTGATGGTTCTTAAAAGATTAACCACCTTTGTAGCCCACCACCCATCAGAGGTACTGGGAAAGAAAGGATAAGGGAGAACTGGACCTGTTTAGAAAGGTTCTTTGGAGCAAATCATGTCTGTGTTGTCTGGAATCCAGAAGTTCGGTTTACAGGTTAGCAGCCATTGGCAGATCAATTCACTCACAAACACTTCACGGATATACCAGAAATTCAGTTCCTTAGAGTCAGGATAGCCAACGCAAATCAGTAGCTGTGGCACTACCTAGCAGTAACATCCTGGTCTCAGCCTTGACCTGAGTCAGCAGGAAGGACCAAGAGGAAAGCCAGTTCATTGCTTTGCTTCTCTCAGGGTTCACAAGCTAAGTCCATGGAAGACCCGAGACGACAGGCATTGCAGAGCTAGCTTTATAAGCAAGCCAAGCTCAGCCTCCATCAGTGTCTGTAGAGTCCTATTCATACCCTCCAAACATCACATGTCCTTCACGGACCTTGCCTCAGCCACTGTATTGCCTCAGCACATGTGTTTGTCTCAACTGACTTCACTCTGCCAATCAGCTCAAGTCTGCAGAAGTGGCAAGAAACTTCAGCACACCGCCAGAAGTTTTTTGGTGCATTTCTCTCTATGGAGTCCTGACAAATGCAATGTAAGCTATGCAATGTAAGGTGGATCAACACCTGTGTGTCCTTATCAAAAAATTCTTTCATATGCTTGCTTTAGCAGAATATCCTTTCTCCTGTGTCTGCTTCAGAGAAATGTTCCTTCACAAGTCTGCCTTAGACTTTTTCCTGTGTCCACATTAAGGAAACATTCTTGCATGTTTTTGCTCCAGCAAAACTCCATCCAACAAGCCTTAAATTTCCACCTCTCTCTCTCTCTCTCTCTCTCTCTCTCTCTCTCTCTCTCTCTCTCTCTCTCTCTCTCTCTCTTGCTCATTGGCACTACCAAGAATCTTTATGTCATTTTCATCTTTGTTCTCTCAGTTTTACTCAGATAATCTGATTGTTGTATTGTCTTTTAATACCTCTGTTCTTAGCTTTTTTATGTCTCCCTTGGCAGATGAACAATTTTTTCAGTGTGTTCTCCTTCAGCTGTACTCCAGGTTCCTTGTGTAGCACATCATGGGTGAATACTTCAGGTAGTGTTTTCTGGCCAATATCCTTCGTGGATTTGTATCCAACTTGGTGCCAGCAAAAATCCAGAAAAATGTTTGTCTTCTCAACTTCTCCTTTCATTACTACTACTCTTTGGTTTGGAAGGGGAGAGAGTATCATGGGTGCAGGTCACTACACCTAGAGGGTCATATGTTACTCATTATGAGGACACAGAACTCATTTTGATAATGCAACTCTGTAGCCAGACACAAGGCATCACCAACTGATAATATAACTTATCCAGCTCGCTTTCTCTATAGACTACTGGCTATAGACTACTGGCTCATTCATTCTTCTTACAAAACCTCTCTGCACAGCCATGACTTTCCTTCACTTTCTATTCAGAGATAAGTGTTTCTTCTTGCCATATCTTTGTGATTTTAGAGTGCTACGGACACTCTCCAAGTTACACCCTCTGAAAAGCTGCTGCAACTCTAGCTACTTTATGTATATTAAAGATTAAGTAGAGAATTTAGACTCATTAAGAAGAAGAAATTCAGCAAACTTCACCCAACCATAGAAAGGAAGAGTTTAAAAGTCAAGCCAAGTACAAATGATTCCAAACACAGGCAAATAACAGATTCTTGACTAACATAATCAGTAGCCTCTGTATTGATTAAAAACACAGAAAATGTTCTGTGGTGAAGCTCAGTGTTAGAGCACTTGCCCAGCACATGTGAGTGTCTGAATCTCACCCATTGCACTCCAGAATATACCAGTGTTACAAATGTTGTGCTTCTCCCCGAAATGAATGTAATCTGGGAAAGAGAACAAAGGGAGCTTTTGGACTCCTGCTCCTGAGATATTATGAAGTATGGCTAGCCACAAGGGTAGATGTTTCCCACAGAAAACTCAATTTCATCAATCTTTAGAACAAACCAACGGAGAAGAGTTTAAGGATAGATTTGAATTTACATAGAATTTAGAGATCATGAGCCATCAGCCATGTAATTTATGTTGAATTTATGCCCTTTATAGTGAGATGCTTTTCTACTTGCATAGATTCGAGTGCAGTGGTCACAGTCATGTGTTCTGTGTCTACTCACATATTTTCTCCCACTTGCAGCTACCTAGAGTGAGACCTAGTTTGCATTGAGCTTTAGTCCAGAGAAAGTAGAAGACTCAATATGATCTGCCTCATCTCAAAATAAGTGGGGCCACTGATTATTCCCAAGATGTACTTAGTTTGACTCTAATTCAGGATCACACTTTTGGCATCAGGTAATACTGAAAATTTTGTTTCAGCAGGTGTTTACAAAAGTTCTATGCCTTAGACATACTCCAGCTATGGCCCCTGCCATATGTGTGTCACGAATGGTAGTGGTAGGAGCTCAGATGTGATCAGCAGATTACTTGTTTTAGAGAAGGTTGTTATTGTTATGGAGTCAGGGTAGAGGGGCAAACTTGAAGTTTGAAACTGATTAATTTGATGATTTTTTTGACTTTGAAATTTGTTGCAAACACTCACCATTGGCATAATGGAAAACATACAAGTGATTCTCTACTACAGAAAGTCAGTAATGAATTAATTCTAGTTACATATGGTTTAATAAGTAAAGCTATTTTTATATGCAAATATGGACGTATACATTTATGTTTTTACTTCTTTGGTAAATATATATCTGTGTGTGCATTTTTTCATGTGTGCACATGTGTACACAAAATTAATTGAGTCCAAAGATTATTAGTCATCATTTGATCTCCACCTCATTTGTTTAGATATTTTATTTACACTTCATATGTCACCCCCTATCCCCATTCCCCACCTCCCCCAACACCTCTTAGGAAACCTTTATCCCATGCCCCCTTTTCCTTTCTGCATTTATACATTTATTTTAAAATAATGTTAATCATAGGCTTTATAAGTTTGGAATTGTTCAATCAGAGGTGTAACCCACTGACCAACCTAGATATAACAACTATCTTTGACTGGTGGAGATACATGAATATCTGCCTCCCTGTCTCCCCCCTGTTTCTCTCTTTCATCACCTAGCTTCTCCTCTCCTTCCTCTTCTTCTCTTCTTACTCCTTTTCTTCCTCTCAGTACTCCTCCTACCTTGGCTCCTCCTACACATCACCCTTCCTGTTAAAATGAAACTTTTCTCTCAAAATACAATTAGAGCATAATTATGCCATTTTGTACCAGTGAGGTACAGGATAGTCTTAATACCCAGTCCATCCTTTTGTTGACTAACCAGCTCCTCTGTCATGTATTCTAACTAAAACATTTAGTTCTGAACCTGGCTTTAGGATGAATGTCAGCTGATGACCATCCACTCAAATCTTTTCTCTTAAGGTCAATAGCTATATGTTTTCAACCCCATCAGAAATCCAGAATGACTGAGTTAACTATAATTGTGGGAAGCACAAATCATAGTTTCTAAAACTTAGCCAATTTATAGAGACCTCTGAACACCTGGACACATATTCTACTTCAGAACGTTGGAGCAACTGTTCTTCTGCCTTCTGGCCCAGGATCATCTGACAGACCTTAGTGCTGCAGAATTATTAAGGGCTGATTACTCTGAACTTAGAGCTCACTAATTGCCTAGGTTGGCCAATACTATTCAGATATCTACTAAGACCCTAGTGCAGTGTGAGCATTAAATCTGCAGATCTTCATACCTGGACATTTCATGTGGGTTTTCTGGATCTGAACTTAGGTCCTCAGGCTCATGCATGGCAAACAGTTTACTAACAGAGCCATCTGATCAGCACCTATATAAGTTTTCTTTTTTAAAAACCACACTTTAAAGTCACTAAGAACAAAGGGTTGAATATGCAACTTTGGAGAAAATTTTGCCAGGCATACAAGGCCCTAAGTTTAATTCCTAGCATTGCTAACCAACAAATAAACAGATACATAACGTAAATGTGAACAAAACCAGCCCATTCTTAAAGAGAAGAATGATTTGTACTGTTGACAGTTTGACACTTGCATGTATCTTCCGTGATAAATTTGATATCACAGATTATTGTCTACTCTTTGGGAAAGAAATGTGTTACGGTAATGTGATTTCACAGTAAATTATTTTTATAGGAACCTGCTTACCCTAGGATATAGAAAAATAGTAAGTATAATCTCGGCCTTTCTTTTAATGGCATGAGCCTGAGAATAATAACCCTTCTTATTATAAAGATTTATTTTATATATAGCTCTGTTACAGTATTTTCACTTCTGTTACATCATATTTTACATGTCTTTATTCTTGTCCACCAGCCTGAGTACTGGAGCTTTATGACAAACCTTGATATCTAGTACGTAAAGACCCATTCTTTTTTACATTCTTGTTCTTATATTATTATAGGGACTTGGGGCTCTTTATTTTCCACAGCTAGTTGAACGGCAAGGACTTTCTGAATTAATCATAAAATATCGAGCTGTTGTTATGGTTCATTTGGGTTCCATCTCAGCCATGCAGGAGTTGTGTATGATGGCAGAGACCTCTAATTCAGGTACCTGTGAGCTGGATGCAGGAGGATCTAGAGCTTACGGTCAATTCTTGGGAGTTGAGGGAGCAGCTAATTTAAATGTCATTCATATGATAGGTCAAAGAAAACAAATAAAACAAAAATTTAAAAATTAAAATATCCACAGTAATCTGACGTGGGGAGCCAACAGAAGGCGGCTATCATCCTTGCAGCCATCTTGAGCCATATACCCTGACAAGAGACTTGTTTTCAACAGAGTACAACAGCTGAGCACATTCTGATAACATCTTATTTTATATACCCAGGATATTCCCTTGGGTGTGTGTGACTTAAAGGTGTGACTTAAAGGCATGACTTAAGAAGTGATACTTATAAAAGTTGAGAGGCAGACAGAAGAAGGGACTGGAAACGTGGAACTTGGAGGCACTAGGGACTAGGAACTAGACTTGGAACTTGGACTAGGAACAAGGGACTTGGAAAGTGAGAAGAGGAGAGACTTCAGAATAAATGGGACTGAATCAAACTGTCTTCTCTCTCTCTCTCTCTCTCTCTCTCTCTCTCTCTCTCTCTCTCTCTCTCTCTCACTGAACCCTGACCCATGGACTGGAGCAGCAATATGAGCCAGGACAATTTAGCCCCATATGCTTGGGGCAGTGTGTGCTCTAACTATTTTGGCCCCCATGCTTTTGGCAGTGTGGGTTCCAACATTTGGCAGAGAGGTACCTGAAACTTTGGTGCCCAAAGTGGGGCAATGAGAATGAGAGACCCAGTGAGTGACATTACTGGAAGAAGGATCTGCCGAAAATTCAGATGTGAAACAAGGGTGATCACTGAGAATCCGCCATGTTGAGGAAGGTAAGTCATGATAATAAAAATGCAGCAAGAAATAAGTCAGCCTGAACTCAAATCTCTGTTTTTATTTTGCTGTTTACTCCTCACGGGTGCTAATTGTCTGCTTTTGCTTCATTCCTTAAATGCTATCTTTCATGTTCAAAATAAAAAGAAACATATTTATCCCAAATTAGAATCTAAAATACAACCAAAGGTTGATGACGATTTGTCAGAGCCAGGTTGTGCTGATAAATTAATGACAAAAGCAGGGAGGATTTTTGGTAATGTAGAGGCAGGAGTAGATTATGTGAACCAAATTGCATATGAAAATGCCAATCCTACCTGCCAAGTGACCATTAGACCCTACAGGAAAATGACAGACTTTATTGGGTATATCAGACCCTGTTCTGAAATAGGTCTCCCCTACCAACAGGGATTAGCTATGGTGGCTGCCATGAAAGGACAATCAGTAAGAGGTTTTTTTGGCTAGTAGAAATCAAAAGGCCTGTTTTAAATGTGGCAAGCATAGACACTTTGCAAGAGATTCTGCAGAAAATCAGTTAACCCAGAGACAGCCCAGAAAACAGCCTGGGCTATGCCCACTTTGCAACTGTGGAAGGCATTGGGCTAGTGAATGTAGGTCCAAAAGGAAACACCCTTTCTCATAATCAGGGAAACGGAAACAGAGGCCAGTTCCAGTCCCTGAACCAACACAAGCCAAAACAGGCTTATGGAGCAGTCAGTTTTATACCAGCAAGCAACAATCCCTTTCAGAACTTAGTTGAGCCACACCAGAAGTGAAGGACTAGACCCCAGTTCTGCCACCCACACAGTATTAACCCCAAAAATGGGACATCAGGCCTTACACACTGGTTTGTATGGACTGCTCTATCCAAATGTGTTTGGCCTGAAAGTGGGAAGAAGTAGTGCTACAATTTACGGACTATAATTTTTTTCCTGGAGTCATAGACAATGAGAATCAAGGTGAGATTAAGGTAATAGCACAGGCAATTCAGAATATAGTCAGCATTCCTACAGGGAGGAGGATAGTTTAACTATTGTTACATCCATTCGTCCCTACTAATCACATATATAAGGATCCTAAGAGAGGGGATCAAGGCTTTGGTTCCTCTGATGCATATTGGGTACAGCCTACAGTTAAACAAAAACCTATGATGACACTATGGCTGGATGGAAAGGAATTCTGAGGCTTGGTTGACACAGGAGCTGATGTGAGTATTCTAAAACAAAGTGATTGGCCTGCCACTTGGCCTCTGACCCCAATCTTAACCAATCTAAGGGGTATTGGCCAAAGTCAAAATCCACAACAATGCTCTTAATTGCTGATGTGGAAAGATAAAGAAGGTAATACAGGGAATATACAACCCTATGTCATCCTGGGCCTCCCCATTAATCTCTGGGGCAGAGGTCTGTTATCCCAGTTGAGATGGATTATTTGCAGCCCTGATGAAGTAATCATGGCTCAAGTGGTAAACTCTGGATTTTCCCCAGGGAAAGAATGAAGAAAACATGAGGAAGGGATTATTCATCCTGTTGAGGTCCATGGTAACACTGGAAGAAGGAGGCTTGGGGTTTTTTGAATGGGGGGCTACAAATAAAGCTGCACCCCTAGGGCATTGTGTAGACCCCATTACCTGGAAGGGGGACTCGCTCATCTGGGTGGATCATTAGTCCCTAACCACCAAAAATTTCAAACTGCTCTTTTGCTAGTGCAGGAGCAATTATAGGCAGGACATTTAGATGAGAGTAACTGTCCCTAGAATATCTTATATACACCAATATTTCTCATTAGGAAAAAGTCAGGAAAGTGGAGATTGTTGTAAGACTTAAGGGCTGTTAAAATGACCATCATTAGGATGGGAGCCTTACAACCTGAACTGCCCACACCGGTGGCCATATATTTAGGTTATTATAAAATAGTTATAAATTTAAAAGACTTTTTTTCCCATCCCATTGCATGCTAAGGACAGAAAACACTTTGCTTTCAGTGTTCCCACTATAAATTTTAGAGAACCTATGAAGAGATATCACTGGAAAGTCTTGCCTCCAGGTATGGCTAAGAGTCCAACCTTGTGCCAAAATTTTGTGGCTTCCACTATAGAGGGTGCTAGAACCATGAGGAAGCAAATCTATATAATTCATTTCATGGATGATATTTTAATAGCAGGAAAAGATGGAAAACATGGACTCCAGTGCTTTGATGATCTTAGAACAGCTTTACAGACTGCAGGATTACCAATAGCACCAGCAAAGGTACAATTACAAGATCCATATTCTTATTTAGGATTTTAGATTAAAGGTCCACATATTACTAATAGTAAGGTCACCTTGAGGACTGATTCCCTTAAGACACTTAATGATTTTCAAAAATTATTGGGAGACATTAATTGGCTAAGATCATAATTGAAACTCATGACAGGAGAATTGAAGCCTCTGTTTGAGATTCTCAAAGGAGATCCTCACCATAAGTCTGATAGGGCTCTAACAGAGGAGGGTAGAATAGCCTTACCAAAGGTGAAAAGTGCTATTTCATAACAATTTGTAACTCATATTAATTATTCTAGGCCTTTATATTTCCTTATTTTTAACACTAAACAAACTCCTACTGCAGTTTTTTGGCAAAATGCACCCATATTATGGGTTCATCTTCCCTCATCCCCTAAGAAGCTTCTTTATCCATACTATGTTGCTGTAGCTGATATAATTATGTTGGGCAGAGATAATAGTCAAAAATATTTTGGAAAGGATCCTGATGTAATAGTACAACCCTATAGAAGGCATCAGGTTGATTGGCTTATTCAGAGTTCTGAAGTCTGGTCTATTGCATGTGTCTCATTTGCTGGTCAGATAGATAATCATTATCCACCAGATAAATTGATTCACTTTTGTAATCGCCATGCATTCATTTTTCCAACTCGGACTGAACATGCACCTTTCAAGGAAGCATTGTTAGTTTGCACTGATGGTTTCTCATCAGGAAAAGTTGCTTATGCCTTTCAAGATCAAGTAATATCCTTTGATACATCATCTCTGTCAGCTCACTTCATTGATTTACATGCTGTTATTGCCGTGTTTTATGCTTTTCCAAATCACACACATTAATATTTATACAGATAGCTCATATATAGCTCAAGCTATCCCTCTGGTAGAAACTGCTGCACAAATAAAGCATTCCTCAGAAGCAGCCAGTTTTTTTTACAGTGCCAACAATTAATTTTGAGGAGAAAGTTTAAATTCTTTATGGGACACCTGAGAGCCCACACTGGGCTACTAGGTCCTCTCTCTGAGGAAAACACCAAGGCAGATCTAGCTACTCATGTAACTGCAGTGCCTTTGTCAGATCTGCCATCTAACTTGGATCAGGCCATAAAGGCTCATGAGTTACATTACCTTGATTCTAAATCTTTACAAATTATGTTTAAAATTACCAGAGGACAAGCTAGACAAATTGTTAAGCAATGCCAATCATGTGTTACACTTTTACCAGTCCTCATTTGGGCATAAATCCAAAGGGACTGATACCAAACAGTCTCTGGCAAATGGATGTTACTCATTTTAATGAATTTGGATATCGAAAATATATACATGTATGTGTGGATACATACAATGGTTTCATGTATGTGACATTACAATCTGGAGAAACAAGCAAGCATGTAATCACTCATATGCTTGCTACAATTGCTGTTTTGGGTGTGCCTAAACAGATAAAAACTAACAATGTCCCAGGTTATACAAGCTCCAGTTTCCACCAATTCTGTGAGAAATTTTAAATACTACATAAAATGGTTATTCCATATAATCCACAGGGCCAAGTTATTGTAGAAAGGGTGCATCGAACCATTATATGTCAATTTGAAAAAAAATCAAAAAGGGGAATGGAACCCTACCATGGGATACCCCAGAAATATCCTTCATTGAGCCACCCAACCCTGACCAGCAGGAGTTAAAACAAGGAACAACCAGTTCCGGTTCCTTCTCACAGCAGTTTACTCAGGATGCTTAGCAGTTGCTAATCAAGATGGCAAGCCCGTGATCCCTTCCCAGGCACAGCTTATAAACCTTGCCAGGAGCCCATGAACTCATTCCAAGTGCACCATACAGCTGAGGTCTTTAAACAGTAAAACAAGCTATGTGGGATAAGCAATATATTTATCAGAGTGTGCTTCAGCTGTTATAGGCTTTTGAAAACCAAGTCTTTTATGAGGGTATATGGTTCCAGATGGCTTCAAAGTTGATCTAGCTGCTTTCTACCAAATTTGGCTCCCAACAGGTCCCCTTTTTAAATCTTTTCAAAAGGGAAGGATGTGAAAACTTATGGAAACCGTGCCTGTGCTAGGTTGGAACAAAAGACCCGAGCCTGACTTAAGATGGTGAGGCCTCCCTTATTTTAGGGGCAAGGGTCTCGATATGCTCTCTTACCTGTCATTGGCTATCCGGCTTAACATGTAAGTTAGGGGTTAATCCTCATCAGTCTTGATGACAGAGGTTTTAGAGTCCACTACTTCCAGCCTGTAATAGTGGACCTGTATGGGTTTCATTTGTTATATGTTGCCTTACCAAAGACATCAGTTTGTTGAACAGCATGAACCTGAGAGACAAGAGACTTAATATCTAAACTGTTGATATAAAAGCAACACTCTTTAAGGCAACACACAACTTCCCCTGTTGGAGAAGTGAAAGGTCTAAGCCTTGTACCCACAAATTTATACCAATGAAATCCTTGAATTTGTATCAGCTTAGTAACAATTATACAGATAAAGACAGCCTAATATTTACCACCTCAGTCCCCAAGTCCAGGGAATTGGGGCACCAACCCTTCATTAACTTCTTCAAGCGGAACATGGGCATTGAGATATTAAAAGAGGGATGAGGGGAAGCATAAATTGATAAGCCTCTGACATCTGTCTTAACTGCATCCAGCTGGAAGTCCAGGTCATCAGTGAACATGCAGGTAATAAGAAGATTTATTCACCAAAGCTTTGTATTCTGTAATATATAAGCCTCAAAACAAATTTTAGTATCAAGATAATTGTTTTGACTCTCTGGAATCTAGTGTTCTGGAGGTCTACCTCTGTCATGTCTGATCCATATAATTCTGGAAGACATGACTACTACATTCATGACCTCTTCAGAAAACTCATAGAAAAAACTTCTTTTTTTTTCCAAATTAGACTTTCCTTTAGCCAGTAACCAGAAAAGCCTTTACATTGAGTTTTTATCCAGAAAAAATATAACTATACAACTCAGAATCATACCCATTTTGAAAGTTAAATCAATTAACATTATCTTTCTTGGACCCTTCATTACTTGGCCATCTTAATATCCTTCCCTGAAACTGAAACCTCATCCACAGCCTGTAAGAACTTTTCCAAAGTAGCCTTCTTAAGCTCTACTCCTTTCGCTTTTTCTACTTAAATTGTCCCAAAATTTGGAACTTTATAGAACTTGTCCCAAAACCTGTAGCTTTATAGTAACTTGTCCCAAAGCAGGAACTTTATAGTCTCTGAACCGAGAACATGTCCTTGTCCCATTTACCTGGGAACATTATAGTCTCTGAACCGAGAACTTATCCTTGTCCCATTTACCTGGGAACTTTACCAGCTAGTTGCCCTGACCGTGTTGGGTTCTGAAGTTCCTCAAACAGGGAAGTTGGCTCGCAACACTTTATCATATGCTCTTTATTTTAAATTTTTAAACTTTGGAATCTGAAGGAAAATCTGCTGTAGATAGATTCTGGCATCCTGATACCACAAAGAATTTTGCAACAGTCCTCTGGAAAGACTCATTAACTGGAACCTGGAATGGGCCAGATCCAGTGCTTATCTGGGGAAGAGGTTCTGTCTGTATATATACCCAAACTGTAGATGCCACATGCTGGCTTCCAGAGAGACTGATTAAACAAATAGACAACAATAACATACCTAGGGGGGAGAAACTGCCTGAGAAGCATAATTTTTTTCTGCAGGAAACATGAAGATGCTTCTCAATTGCCTTCAATCCTGACTTGGGAAGTCTTCAATGTGGAAGGAGACATCACCACCCATACCTCCAGGGTGTCTCTGTTGGACTCTTGGTTGCCCAACTTATGGTTTAGTGGGGAACATTGTTTTGACACAGGAAAAAACCAACAACCACAGTTACTATTGTTGTTTTTTGGGTTTGAGATTGAGTGGAGCAGTAATAATTATTTCTCTACTTGTTTTGTTAAGATCAAAGGTATGATCCCTTCTGTATTTCAATAGATTTAGATTCTGCTATACCACATTTGTAAACAGAATAGAAGGACTTATACTTCTTACTCTTCAGACAGAGGGAGTTATGTGTTGCCCTTTAAAAAAGAGTGTTGCTGTTGTACTAACTATTCAGGCAGTGTTTAGACTCTTGTCTCTAGGGTCCAGGCTGTTCCACAAACTGATGGCTTTTGTATGACAACAGATAGATACTAGTCAATTGAAACCCATACAGGTCCATTATTACAGGCTGGAAGTAGGGGATTTTCTAAAACCTTTGTCATCAAGACTAATGAGGATTAACCCCTAACTTATGCTCTAAGCCAGATAGTCAATGACTGGTAAGAGAACACTTCAAGACCCTTGCCCCTAAAACAGGAGGCCTCCCTATCCTAAGACAGGAGCTCAATCAATGGCTGTTGAATATCCAAAGATGGGAAAAGGAGGCTGGGTTCCTTTGTTCTGGCCTAAGGTAGGCACGGTTTCCGTAATTTTTCCTAGCCTTACCTTTTGAAAAACAATTTAAAAAGGGGGACCTGTGGTGAGCTGACAGAAAGGCAGCTATCATCTTTGCAGCCATCTTGAGCCACATGCCCTGACAAGACACTTGTTTCAACAGCCTACAACAGCTGAGCACACTCTGAAAACATCTTTTTATATATACTCAATATTTTCCCTTGGGTGTGTGTGACTTAAAGGTGTGACTTAACAGGTGAGACTTATAAAAGGTGAGAGGCAGACAGAAGAGGGGACTGGAAACTTCGAACTTGGAGGCACTAGGGACTAGGAACTTGAAACTTGGGACTTGGACTAGGAACAAGAAACTTGGAAAGAAAGAAGTGAGGCTTGAGAATAAACTGGACTGTATCATACTCTGTCTGGTCTGCATTCTTAGCATCTGCCCTCACTCTCTTGCTGAACCCTGATCCGAAGACTTGAGCAGCAATATGAGCCCAGACAATTAAGCCCCCAAAGCTTGGGGCAATGTGAGCATCTTCAGTCTTCTGCTGTGCTTAGACATTCAGGTCTAAGGCTAGGAAATTGAAATATCTCAGCCTTTGGAAGCAGCTAGTTTTCTAGGTCTTGTATATACATAGAAGGTAGGGGATTTCTTAGCTATGAACACAAACTAGCATTAGAGCTCTTAGCTGGCAACTGGGAACACTTCTTCCTCCTCAGGTCTATTCCTGCTTTTGTTGTTGTTCTTCTGCCTTTCTTTCTCCCATAGGCATTCTTAAACTGTTCAGCTATTGTTTCTGTAGCTGTAGCTGTGTGAACAGCTACCTTGCTGCTTTCATAGTTCAGTCTGCTGACACCTAAGCTGCCATTGCTGCTTTGCTGCCTGTTCTGTATATCTCCTTCATGTGATTGTTTATTCCTGAGTTACCATCATAGATTAGATTATAAATAGAAGGCAAGAAAATTTCCCTTGAGGGGGATGAAGAAATGGATCTCTTGTTAGGAATACGTCTTGCTGCAGTATATGACCTAGGTTTGGTTCCCAGAACTTATTTCATGGCTTACAACTATTTGTAATTCAAATTGCAGAAAATCCAACATAGTTTTCTGACCTCTGTAGGTTTCATACATGCACATGGTATACACACACACACAGACACACACACACACACAGACACACACACACACACACACACACACACACACACACATATATATATATATATATATATATATATATGTGAATATATATGAATATGAATATGAAAATATTGAGTATATATATTTGGGCCAAACATTTACATAAAATAGAAGTAAAAATATATAAAGATATAGATATATTTACAAGCATTCTTAAGAGAAATCTTTTATTGGGACTGGTGATACATACCAGGAAACAAAAGGCAGCAACTGGTGAATGTCTTCCTACAGACACCTTGAGCCCAACTGCTATGCCTTGTAGAACCAGTCACAGTCATCGAGGCTTATATTTTAGGCCAATCACAACCATGCCACTAACCACCAATCACATTCACTAAGGATTATGTTTAGACTAATCACAATGGTGAGTCTTAAGACCAATCATAGTAACATTAACTTTGTAATTTAGGTCAATCACAGCCTGGCTCTTAACAGCCACTACAGCCATTTAAATTTTTTTCTGACCAATCACAGCCTTGCCTTTTAGGACCAATCATAATCAGTGAGTCTTATATTCTCAACCAATCTCATAAGCAGTGTATGTTCTATAGTTGCCAGGATACAGTAAACATGAGACTACTTGACTTCAAGTGAGTGGAGAGGTAAGGTTGACTAAGATGGAGCTCTGTTTTAAGGGCAAAATCCTTAGATATTTCTTGTTTAATCTTGTCCCAATCATTGAAATAGGGATGGTGAACTCACCAACAGTAAACTGTGAATGTGATAATTTCATATTTCAGTTGTATCAGTTAATAGTTAATATAAAGCTGTATAGTTAACTCTCTGAGTTATCCAGGCTTAATTGTCTAACTTGGTCTTTAGGAAATAGCTTTTCTTTTCTTGAGGAATACTATTTATAGCACAGTTCACAATTTCTGGTACCTTCGATTGAAAAACAAAACAAAACAAAACAGACTGGCTGTATTTTTAAATACTGACCAGTTTTATCATGAGGGTCATACAGTACAACAACTACATAAAAGATGGTTAATAATAAGTGATGTTATAGATCATTAATTTAAAATGATGATAGATTATAAACAACAGATAATAAATTATAGAATATAGAATATAAAGGATTAGATAGTAGATAATAAATTGAAGAATTGAAGAGTATCCAAGAAGAAAGATGAACATTAGCTAATATATGATAGAGGAGAGATATGGGATAAAGGAAAAGAGATCTGATTATAGACACAGAATGTATAAAGTGTAGAAGAGAGAGAAAAGGATGATGTATGTAGAAGATCTAGAGGATAGATGATAAATAGATGGAGATAGAGACACTGTAGGCAACAGAGATGGGGCATAGACACAGGTTAAAGATAGAGAATAGAGAGATAGAAGATAGACATAGGATAACAAGAAGATAGATAATAGATAGATAGAAGACAGACAAAATAGCTACACTCTAGCTTCTAGAGGATACATGATAGATAAATAGGAGATAAACAAAGAATAGGTAAAGGAAAGAGGATAATTATACGAAACAGAGACACAGAGGAACTAGATGTTAAGGATAGATGAAAGAGTGAAAAAGGTGGCCAGAGGATAAATGATACATGGATTGTAAACAGACACAGGACAGCTAGAGGATAGATGGTAGATACATGGCAAACAGACACAAGGTTGTTAGGAGACAGATGATACATGAAAGACAGACACAGGATAGCTAGAGGATAGATGATAGATAGAACACAGACACAGGGTAGCTAGAGGATAAATGAACCATAGATGGAAGAAAGGCACGAGATAGCTAGAGGATTGATGATAGGTGGAATTCATATACAGGAGACTATTGAATTGTAGAGAGATATAGATAGATAGATAGATACATAGATAGATAGATAGATATGCAGGCTAACTAGCAGATACATGAACTATGGATGGCATAGTGTCACACTGTAGTTGGAAGAAAGATATTGGATATAAGGATGGAATCCAGGCACAGAATAGCCAGAGTATAGTTGATGGTTTACAGAGTCAGGGTAACTAGAGGATAGGTAATATATTAATGTTATAGACATACAGGATAGGGAGAGGATAGATGACGTATAGGTGATGGAATACAGGCATAGGATAGGTAAATGATAGATGATAGATGATACATAGCTGAAACATACACACAGAAAATTTGGAAGATTGATGATAGATAGGAGATAAGCAGGGCAGCTAGAAGATAGATGGCACAGGGGTAAATATAGACCTAAGGTTGCTAGAGGATAGTTGGTAGATCTATGGATACAAGATAGCTAGAAGATAAAGAATAGAGAGATCAGAGATTCAGGGTAACTAGATGATAAGTGGTGCATTGATGGAATAGAGATATCGGATAGCTAGAGGATAGAATATAGATAGATAGAAGATAGGCAAAATATATCCAGAGAGTAGTTGATAGAAGACATGCACAGGAAAGCTAGATGATTGATGATTGATAGATAGATGATAGATAGATAGATAGATAGATAGATAG
Organism: Arvicanthis niloticus; assembly: GCF_011762505.2. Lineage (NCBI taxonomy): Eukaryota > Metazoa > Chordata > Mammalia > Rodentia > Muridae > Arvicanthis > Arvicanthis niloticus. Next base: position 4,957,300 of record NW_023044978.1, on the reverse strand, counting down.
ATAGATAGATAGATACATAGATAAACAGATATTTCTGTTAGTCAAAGGTATCTAGGTATAGCCTAGAGACTCAGAATAGCTACATGATAGCTGATAGGTAGTATAATAAAGACAAGATAGCTATAGAATAGATGGTAGATGCATCACAGTGAGAAGACAAAGGAAAGATAGTAGACAGGAGATCTATCACGTGGATAGACACAGGATAGCTGGAATGTAGTTAATTTGAAAGATAGACACAGCATAGTTAGGATTTCTAGGGAATAGATGATAGTTGGGTAGAAGGCATATAGCAGATTGTTCGGAGGATAGGCCATAGACATATTGATGATAGACAGAGGTGTGTAGAAAGATAGATGACTGATTGGTGGAAGATAATAGAGATAATGTAGACACAGGAGAACTATTTGATAATTGACAGATGAAATTTAAACACATGATAGGTAGAGGGAATATGATAGGGAGAGACACAGGCTATCTAGAACATAGATGATTCATAGATGGATAGCTGGGGTATAGATGATCCATAAACGGAAGATAGACTCAGAATAGCTGCAGTGTAGGAGATCCTTTGATGGGAGACAGACTCAAGATAACAACAGGATACATGCAAACAAAGATATAAGATGATTATCAGGCATAGAGCAAGATAGACATAAGACAGCTACAGCAAGGAGATTCTATAGATTGTACAAAGATGTTTACTTAGTAAAAGAATGGTCTTATTTGGTTTTAGAATCCACCTTTAACCGACTGAAAAAAATGGAGAGGAATACACAAAAAATGAGGAGGTAAGAATTTGTAATACAATTGGCAAAGCTTTGTGTTCTGACCTCTGTTGTTATTTCAGATGTAGACAAACTTTGTCAGGGAAGTTGAGGGTATTTTGGTCTCTTCCGTGGGTCTTCTATTCCCCCAGTTTCATTGTAAGACCTGGTAAGAATTACTGTTAAAGCAGGTGAGAACAGAAGGGAAGCTAAGTCTTGCTATTTCACTCAAGCTAATTCAGGTTTAACTTAAGTGATTGCTAAACAACAGTGCCAGACATTGTATTAGGCTGTACTGGGAAGACATGGAAATGGATTGGTTTTTACTTTTAACAGCCTCACAGTCAAAGGGTGGGAACATTGATTGACTTTCATGTTATTGTTTTAATAGAAATAGATCTTATTTGTTTGCTTGTTCATTTATCATTTATTTTGGAAACTAGCTCATGATACTTAGCCCAAGACTTGCATCAAATCCACAATCCTTCTGCCATCTCACCAGAGTACTGGGATTAAGGCAATTTTCTGACATATCCTACCACAGTAGTTATAGTGTATAATGAAGACCTTGGATGTTATATGAATGAAAAAGATCTGTCTTTCTGTCATCTTTGAGGCCAGCCTGGTCTACAGAGTGAGTTCCAGGATAGCCAGATCTTCACAGAGAAACCCTGTCTCGAAAAAAAAGAAAAAGAAAAAGAAAAACAAAGAAAGAAAGAAAGAAAGAAAGAAAGAAAGAAAGAAGCAAGATAACCTAACAGTAAATGTGCTAAGTGATATTTATGAGATTCTGATGGCATAAAGAAGAGTTAAAACAGGAAAAGCCAGTTAATGAGTTATCACAGCCATCTGCATATATTATTTGGGCGGGCATGAAATGTACAATTTTTACTCTTACTGGTTTGATTTTCAGTGTGATATTATTTAAACATAAGCATATTATTTACAATAGTTAACACTTAGAGAAAATTCTAACATAACACACATACATGTGTATGGGTGTACATATATACAACACACATGTTGATTTCTTCTTGAAGGTAGGATCTCACATATCCCAGGCTAGGCTTAAACTCAGTATGTTGTCAAGGAAGACATTAGAGTTTTTATTTTGGGGCTGGAGGAATGACTCAGCAGTTAAGAATACTGACTTCTCTTTCAGAGGCCCTAGTTTCAATTCCCAGCTCCCTCAATGGAAGCCTACACCTCTCTGTAACTCCAGTTCCAGAGTATCTCACACCCCTTTCCAACTGCTGTTTTTCACTGGAGATATGCAGTGCACAGACATACATGTAGGCAAAATACACAGATAATGGTTGTCTTTAAATTGCTCTATGTGCCCCCACCTCTCAACTCAGATATCAAAGGCATATGCTGGTAGGTTTATGCTATGTAAGCCCTCTGTCAACTGAGCTACATTCCCTGCCAGTGGAGAAATCCTTCTTTTTTTTTTAAAGTGACAAAACACACATTTCAAACACTTCAATTAAAGCTTTCAATTCAAGGATTTCTGGTAGATTCAGATCATAAGATGATTATAATGATTTTAGTTTCCTTTGCATTTTTAGCCCTTTCATATTTACATATTTCTTTATATGCTGGTGACTTACTCTGGGGAAGCACTAAGATAACTTTCCAACCCCAAGACAGTTTGAGAACATTTTCATAGCTCAGAAAAGGTATTCCACTGTTCTAGCTACCATTCCTCTCTGTCCCCATCCACTCTGCACACAATACTGGCCAGAGGCAACCTCTAATCCACCTTCTGCTTCTGTTGAGTTCCCTGTTATGAACTTATAGATGAGCAAAATTCAGTTTGTCTAGGCAGGCTTCACAGCAGATAGGCTTGGTGGCCAGCAGGCTTTGAACAGAGCCTTCACAGGCTTCTGATTGTAAGCCCTGGGTCTTAATGGACAACCATACAATACTCAGATTCCTCCTTGTTTTCAATTGAAACCAGTCACTGAAGTTTAAACACTTCACATCATCCTGGACTTTTTCTAAGCCCGGAGCCTTGGCTGCAAAATACTGTTACTTTTTATCCATCTGTTCCCAATCGTGATTTTTTTAAGGTAGTAAGTAACCTGGGACCCCTAGCTCTCCCATGTACTTCAGACATTAATCTATCTTTCACCTTAAATTTACTTGGCTTGACAGAACTGTCTCAAAGCCAAGCTTGGGTTTTGTTTGAAAGCATAAGGCAAAGTTTTGCCTTTGAATTGTCTTTCAGGCTGTGCATGGTGGCCCACTCATGTAACCCCGGAACATGGGAGGCAGAGGCATAAGAATCTCTGTGAGTTGGAGGCCAGCCTGCTTTATATAGTGAGTTGTTCCTGGAAAACCTGAAAATCTCTCTCTCTTCTCTCTCTCTCTCTCTCTCTCTCTCTCTCTCTCTCTCTCTCTCTCTCTCCCTCCCTCCCCCTCTTTCTCTCTCTCTCCCTCTCTCTCTGTTTCTCTCTTGCTGTCTAGCTCTTTCTCACTTTCTCTTGCACTCAGGCTTTCTCTCTCTTCGAGCCTCTCTCCCAATTCTCCCTCTCCCTTTCCTTTTCACTTTCCTTCTTTCTCCCTCTTGCCCCTCCCCTTTCCCCTCCTCTCTCCCACACACAAACTGACAAATAATGTGACCTGCACTAGACATCTTTTCACCTGAGAGCAAGTGAATGTTTTGCTCCATTGTCCTGTGTGGATGGAACAGGATATAAGCCACTGCTGCATCATAAGGGAACAACCTCAGATGTATATTATGTGCTCTTTTCTGTCATTTTTTCTAGAACCATTATTGGATTAATCTAGGAAATGATACAACAGACAGTAGTTAATTGATTCCTTCCATACATTAAAATGTACAGATCTGGAAACTGGAAGAGGTATTGGGGGTGGTCTACTCAAACATACATACAGATGTATGTATGTATGTATGTATGTATGTATGTATGTATGTATATAGGTAGGTAGGTAGGTAGGTAGGTAGGTAGGTAGGTTGGTAAGCAGGTAGGTAGTTGAGAGAAAAATAGACAGAAAGGCAAGGAAAATTCTGTAGTTTTAAACATAATTTGAGTATGTTAAAAATTAAAAATTAAAAATTAAAAACCATTTATCCGTGTTTATTCTGTTGGAAGACAATAAATTATATTAAATGATATGGTAGATTCAGAAAAGCTAATTCGTCATTTTAAAATTCTTAATCTTTCTTATTTTGCCTTTATTTACCAAAAAAAAAATCTTGTTTTGGCTCTGCATTATTTACAGCCATGATACCTCTTACCTATGGTGTTGTATAGTACTGTCATCATCGGTATCATCATCTACAGCATTTGTTTGAATGTTAACTGGTTGTGCCTGCAAAAAATTAGCATCATCAGTTGTCACCATTTTAGGATCTCTGAGAATCAAATCTACAGCTTTGTACAGAGAAGAGTTACACCTTCTTCTAACCCCCTAATTGGCATTAAATGTACCTATGTACTAGAAAAAATTGACTTTCTAACATGCATTATATATTCAAGTTAATCCAAGTGTCACGTCAGTTTGAAAAAGATGCTAGGTTTACAGGTATAAAAACAATTTATGCACATACAGTGGTTTAGTCCAACACTAGTAGATCAAGGAATTTCACTTTGATTCAAGTTCACTGCTTGCTATTTTACACCCTCACACTATAAAGACTCCTCTGACTGCTATCTCTGTTCTCTTTAATTTGTTTTCCAAAATATCAACTGGTATAGAAACAATATCCTAGAGGCACAGAGAGAAAAACTGGAGGAAATCACAAATAGACTTTCTGGTGCCATGATGGAGACTAGTGAAATATGGGTGGGACAAGCAAAATTTGTTTTCTCTTTCTCAGAATAGGAAACAGATCTTGGGCTGAGTCATCCTGTATAATAGAAGTCTACATTCTTGTGGCAGAAGATGAAACTCAGATCCCAGAGGGTTGGTATGAAGGAAGAGTGAATGAGGCAATCAAATCAGACAACTTCCTTCAGTCTTCTCCTCTATACAACTTTCCTCACTCTCTTCAATATGGAAATGTGGTTTGTTCTGAAATTGAATCTAGGAGTGATCTACTATGGCATCACAATAGAAACACGGTCCACAGCCAAACAGAGCTCTTTATATAGGCTGCTATCACTACCCAGTCTTCAATGTTCTAGTTAGCCCTGTATCCATTCATTCCAAATCCTGGAGTTTCCATCCCCATGAATAAAATCAACCCAGGTTCCTGCCATTCACATCTGGTTAACTCCATTCTTGTTTCTTTATACTTCATGTTCCACATTCAAAGCAGCCTAGGGATTTCAGTCTAGATCATACTCTGCTTAGCATAAATTCTGTATGTATTACTACAGTGAGCAAAGTTCTGCACAATCTATCACTTTCCTGTCTCCACCATCCCATTCACTCTTTCCCTTATTTGAGTCACATAAGCAATTTTATTCCTTCAAACTCTCCAAATTGAGGTCAGTGCACTCTCTGTATAGACTGCCTTTGTTAGATTTGGGGGTACCCTATTCAAAACAGAAATCACCAGTTCACTTTCCCGTGACACCTTTTATCAGTGCCTTGTCTGTTGGCTGCCTGTATGTGATTCCCTGGTACTTACTGCAGTATCTAGGACATGAAATACTTTTCATGTCATTGAAAATACAAACTAGGGGAAGACTCCCAACTTAAAGGACCAGTAAATATTCTCAACAAAATTATAGAGGAAAACTTCCCTAACCTAAAGAAAGTGATGTCCATAAATATACAAGAAGCCTACAGAACTCCAAATAGTTTAGACCAGAAAAGAAATACTTCCCGCCACATAATAGTCAAAACATCAAATGTACAAAACAAAGAAAAAATACTAAAAGCAGTAAGGGAAAAAGGCAAAGTAACATATAAAGGCAGACCTATAAGAATTACACCAGACTTCTCACCAGAGACCATAAAAGCCAGAAGATCCTGGACTGATATCATACAGACCCTAAAAGAACATAAATGTCAGCCCAGACTACTATACCCAGCAAAACTGTCAATCATTATTGATGGAGAAACCAAAATATTCCATGACAAATCCAAATTTACACAGTATCTCAACACAAACCCAGCACTTCAAAGGATAATTGGTGGAAAACTCCATCACAAGGAGGGAAACTACAACCTGGAAAAAGCAGGAAAGTAATCTTCCAAAAACCGTAAAAGAAGGTAGCTACACAAACATATCCCCACTGCAAATAACAAAAATAACAGGAAACAACACTCATTTTTCCTTAATATCTCTTAATATCAATGGACTCAATTCTCCAGTAAAAAGACATAGACTATCAGACTGAATACGTAAACAGGACCCACCATTTTGCTGCATTCAGGAAACGCACCTCTGTGGAAAGGACAGACACTACCTCAGAGTAAAAGGTTGGAAAACAATCTACCAAGCAAATGGTCCCAAGAAACAAGCTGGAGTAGAGATTCTAATATCAAATAAAATCAGTTTTCAACCAGAAGTAATCAAAAAAGATAAAGAAGGACACTTCATATTCATGAAAGGAAAAATGTACCAAGAGGAACTTGCAATTCTCAACATCTATGCCCCAAATGTAAGGGCACCCACATACATAAAAGACACTTTACTAAAACTTAAAGCATACATTGCACCCTACACAATAATAGTGGGAGATTTCAACACCCCACTCTCAGCTATGGACAGGTCATGGAAACAGAAACTAAATAGAGACACAATGAAACTAACAGAAGTTATGAACCAATTGGACTTAACTGACATCTATAGAACATTTCACCCTAAAACAAAAGAATACACCTTCTTCTCAGCACCTCATGGTACCTTCTCGAAAATAGACCATATAATTGGTCACAAAACAGGCCTCAACAGATACAAAAAGATTGAAATAATCCCCAGCACCTTATCAGACCACCATGGATTAAGACTTGTCTTTGACATGGACAAAAACATCAGAAAACCGACATACACTTGGCAACTGAACAATGCTCTACTCAATGACAACTTGGTCAAGGAAGAAATTAAGAAAGAAATTAAAGACTTTTTAGATTTAAATGAAAATGAGGACACATCATATCAAAACATGTGGGACTCATTGAAAGCAGTACTAAGAGGAAAAATCATAGCTCTAAGTGCTCACAAAAAGAAAGTGGAAAGAGCATACATCAACAACTTGACAGCAAACCTGAAAGCATTAGAACAAAAAGAAGCTAGTATACCCAAGAGGAGTAGACGGCAGGAAATAATCAAACTCAGGGCTGAAATCAACCAAGTGGAAACAAAAAGAACTATACAAAATATCAACAAAACCAGGAGCTGGTTCTTTGAGAAAATCAACAAGATAGACAAACCCTTAGCCAGACTAACCAAAGGGCGCAGAGATAGCATTCAAATTAATAAAATCAGAACTGAAAAGGGAGACATAACAACAGAAACAGAGGAAATTAAAAAAATTATCAGATCCTACTACAAAGGCCTATACTCAACAAAATTGGAAAATCTGGAGGAAATGGACAATTTTCTAGATAGATACCAGGTACCAAAGTTAAACAAGGAGCAGATAAACCACCTAAACAGTCCCATAACGCCTAAAGAAATAGACACAGTCATTAAAAATCTTCCCACCAAAAAATGTCCGGGGCCAGATGGTTTCAGTGCAGAATTCTTTCAGACCTTCAAGGAAGACCTAATACCAATCCTCTTCAAGTTATTCCATCGAATAGAAACAGAAGGAACACTACCCAATTCATTCTATGAAGCTACCATTACACTCATACCTAAACCACAGAAAGACCCAACAAAGAAAGAGAACTACAGACCAATCTCTCTTATGAATATTGATGCAAAAATACTCAATAAAATTCTCACAAACCGAATCCAACAACACATCAAAACAATTATCCATCAAGATCAAGTAGGCTTTATCCCAGGAATGCAGGGATGGTTCAATATTCGGAAATCCATCAATGTAATCCACTACATAAATAAACTCAGAGAGAAAAACCACATGGTCATATCACTAGATGCTGAGAAAGCATTTGACAAAATTCAACATCCCTTCATGTTAAAAGTCTTGGAAAGATCAGGAATACAAGGCCCATATCTAAACATAGTAAAAGCAATATACAGCAAGCCAGTAGCCAACATCAAACTAAATGGAGAGAAACTGGAAGCAATCCCACTAAGATCAGGGACTAGGCAAGGCTGCCCACTCTCACCTTACCTATTCAATATAGTACTGGAAGTCTTAGCTAGAGCAATTAGACAACAAAAGGAAGTCAAAGGGATACAAATAGGAAAGGAAGAAGTCAAAATTTCACTATTTGCGGATGACATGATAGTATACTTAAGTGAACCTAAAACTTCCACCAGAGAACTCCTAAAACCGATAAACAACTTTAGCAATGTGGCTGGATATAAAATCAACTCAAACAAAACAGTAGCCTTCCTCTACTCAAAGGATAAACAGGCAGAGAAAGAAATCAGGGAAATGACACCCTTCACAATAGCCACAAATAAAATAAATTATCTTGGAGTGAATCTAACAAAGCAAGTGAAAGATCTGTATGACAAGAACTTCAAGTCTCTGAAGAAAGAAATTGAAGAAGATCTCAGAAGATGGAAAGATCTCCCATGCTCCTGGATTGGCAAGATTAATTTAGTAAAAATGGCTATCCTGCCAAAAGCAATCTACAGATTCAATGCAATACCCATCAAAATTCCAAATCAATTCTTCATAGAGATAGAAAAAGCAATTTACAAATTCATTTGGAATAACAAAAAACCTAGGATAGCGAGAACTATTCTCAACAATAAAAGAACCTCTGGGGGAATCACCATTCCGGACCTCAAACTGTACTACAGAGCAGTAGTGATAAAAACTGCTTGGTATTGGTACAGAGACAGAAAGGACTATCAATGGAACAGAATTGAAGACCCAGAAATGAACCCGCATACCTATGGTCACTTGATATTTGACAAGGGAGCTAAATTCATCCAGTGGAAAAAGGACAGCATTTTCAACAAGTGGAGCTGGCTCAACTGGAGGTCAACATGTAGAAGAATGCAAATTAATCCATTCTTATCTCCTTGCACAAAGCTCAACTCCAAGTGGATAAAGGACCTTCACATAAAGCCAGGTACACTGAAAATATTAGAAGAGAAGTTGGGGAAGACCCTCGAATACCTAGGCACAGGGGAAAAGTTCCTGAACAGAACACTAATGGCTTATGCTCTACGATCAAGAATCGACAAATGGGACCTCATCAAATTGCAAAGCTTCTGTAAGGCAAAGGACACTGTCAACAAGACAAAACGGCAACCAACAGATTGGGAAAAGATCATTACCAATCCTACATCTGATAGGGGGCTAATATCTAATATTTACAAAGAACTCAAGAAATTAGACGCCAAACAACAAAATAACCCCATTAAAAAATGGGGTACAGAGCTAAACAAAGAATTCTCAACTGAGGAAACTCAAATGGCCGAGAAGCACCTTAAGAAATGCTCAACATCCTTAGTCATCAGGGAAATGCAAATCAAAACAACACTGAGATACCACCTCACACCAGTCAGAATGGCTAAGATAAAAAACTCAGGTGATAATAGATGCTGGCGAGGATGTGAAGAAAGAGGAACACTCCTGCATTGTTGGTGGGGTTGCAAGCTGGTACAACCACTTTGGAAGTCAGTCTGGCGGTTCCTCAGAAAATTGGACATAGCACTACCTGAGGACCCAGCTATACCACTTCTGGGTATATACCCAGAAAATGCCTCAACAAATAACAAAGACATATGTTCCACTATGTTCATAGCAGCCCTATTTATAATAGCCAGAAGCTGGAAAGAACCCAGATGCCCTTCAACAGAGGAATGGATACAAAAAATGTGGTACATTTACACAATGGAATATTACTCAGCTATTAAAAATAATGAATTCGAGAAATTCTTAGGTAAATGGATGGATCTAGAAAATATCATCCTGAGTGAGGTAACCCAATCACAAAAGAACACACATGGTATTTACTCACTGATAAGCGGAGATTAGCCCAAAAGTTTGAAACAACAAAGATTCAACTACCAGAAGACACGAAGCTCATGAAGAAGAAAGAACAAGTGAGGATGCCTAGGTCTTTCTTAGAAGGAGTAACTAAATAACCAAGGGAGCAAATATGGAGACACAGTGTGGGTCAGAATCATAAGGGGGGGTTGTAGGGAGACCATTGTGTCTGGGTATTCATTCCATAGGCAGTCACCAAAAATAGACGCTGATAGGGATGTCAGGATCGGAAAGCTGACAGCAGCCTGATAAGGCTGTCTCCTTAGAGGTCTCTCAGAGTCGGACATACCCAGAGACAGATACCCACAGCTATCCATTAATCTGATCAAATTTCCCAATGGAGGAGTTAGAGAGTAAATTGAGGGAACCGTGAACCATACGGGCTGGTGGCCCTGTGAGGAGAGCAAGAATACCAACCAGCCAGAGCTCCCCAGGGTCTAAACCACCAGCCCAGGTGCACATAGGGAGAGACACATGACTCCAGCTGTATATGTAAGGGAGGATGGCCCTGTTGGGCATAGGTGGGAGACAAGATCATTGGTACCCTGAAGGCTGAGCACTGAGGGGGGGGAATCTGAGGGTGGGTAGGGAGGCTGGGGGTAGGTGGGTAACACCTTCATAGAGGCAGGAGGAGGGGGGATGGGATAAGGGGTTCCTGGGTGGTGGGGGAAATATGGTAAGGGGATAAAATTTGAAATGTAAATATTATATCCAATAAAAGAGGGGAAAAATAGAAAAGCGGTTAGAACCAACATTCTTAATAAAATGTCAGCCCTCTTTAAAAAAAAACTATCTTGATACTAAAATTTGTTTTGAGAATTGTATATTGCAGAATGATCAGCCTTGGTGTATCTACTCAACAAGCAAGCTGGGCAGACCTGCTCAAACCTCTGAGGTCCGGGAATTCCATCTGGAGGCAGCGAAGACACAGCATCAGAGGATTGTCAATTTGCTCTTCCCCCCCCACTCCTCTTCGAATATCTCAACGCCCATAATCAGCTTGAAGAAGCTAATGATGAGTCAGCGCCCCTATTCCCAGGGCATGGGGACTAAGGTGGTAAATGTTGGGCTGTCTCCCTAGGGAAAAGTAGTGGTTTTGTCGGAATAGAGAGGATTAGCTAGGGTTTATTGCATAGCCATAACCTATTAGTAGAAATCTGTATAATTAATATCAAGATGAAGATATAAATTCTTAAATGGCACCAATTTACTTTGTTTACAAATTTTAAGGTTTTCATTGGCATGAGCTTCTTAGTGATATAAGAGTGAGATGAATATTGTTACTCTCATAGGCATTGTACCAGTATAACACACTTAGGAATACAAAGCTTAGACCCAGTCCTTCTTTAACTTTTTTAACTGATTTGAGATGGTCAGCCTGTGAGTTAAGGGACTATAGCAAATTCATGACTTGGAGTTTATTATAAGGGTGTTCTCTATGTTTTATTTAGAAATAGCTGAGTGGAGTTAACAGGCAACAGTCCAGATTACCTTACATGGATAGCTGGTTTTCAAAACATCAGAAATCCTTAGAATTGACATGACAAACATTTCAGTATTAATGTTCATTTTCATTAAAGACCTATCTGCTCCGGACAGCTTCCTATGTTAAATTCTAAGAAGAAATTGAGCATCCTTGGAGTTACTCCAGTTGTGGTGAGACAGCCACTAGGCAAGAATTGCCACTTTCCTTCTACAGACAAATTACTGTCCAGAAAAGGACACACTTGCAGAATAGTCGACTGATTATATCTGCCTAGACAGAGTAATCAGCCCTTAATAATTCTGCAGCACTAAGGTCTGTCAGATGATCCTGGGCCAGAAGGCAGAAGAACAGATGCTCCAACGTTTTGAAGTAGAGCGAGTGTCCAGGTGTTCAGAGGTCTCTATAAATTGGCTAAGTTTTAGAAGCTATGCTTTGTGCTTCCCACAATTATAGTCAACTCAGTCATTCTGGATTTCTGATGGGCTTGAAAACTTATAGCTATTTACTTTGAGAGAAAAGATCTGAGTGTAAGGTCATCAGCTGACATTCATCCTAAAGCCAAGGAAAAAGCCAGGTTCAGAACTAAGTGTTTTAGTTAGGATAGATGACAGAGGTGCTGGTTAGTCAACAAAAGGATGGACTGGGTATTAGGACTATCTTGTACATCACTGGTACAAACAGGCATAATTATGCTCTAATTGTATTTTGAGAGAAAAGTTTCCTTTTAACAGGAAGGGTGATGTGTAGGAGGAGCTAAGTTGGGAGGAGTACTGAGAGGAAGAAAAGAAGTAAGAAGAGGAGAAGAAGAAGGAAAGGAGAAGCTAGGTGATGAAAGAGAGATAGAGGGGGGAGACAGGGAAGCAGATGTTCACGTATCTCCACCAGTCAACGATAGTTGATATATCTAGGTTGGGTAGTGGGTTATACCTCTGATTGAACAATACCAAACTTATAAAGCCTATGATTAACATTTCTTAAAAAAAATGTATAAATGCAAAATGAAAAGGGGGCATGGGATAGGGGTTTTCTAAGGAGGGCGGAATGGGGAAACAGGATGGTATCTGAAGTGTAAATGAAAGATCTAATAAAATAAATAAATAAAAATAAAAAATGGAAAAAAAAAAGGCTTCGAAAATGCCACTGTAGGAACAAAATGCATACGGATGCTCAGGCTGAAGTTGTGAATGTGGAGGAGTGTCCTGAAGCAGGCACAGAAGTATGTACATTGGCAGTCACCCGGAGAACCATTGGGGCCTTTATTCTTGTTATGTTATTATTTAGTTAATGTGTGTTATCAATATAGAAAGACTTTCATTTCAATAAGTGTCTTATGAGCATGAAAGTTTCTGTTATTTTTTTCCTTACTGTAAGTAACTCTCATGCTTAGAATAGTCCTTGTGCTTATCCTGACCCTAAGTTGAGCATCTACAAATGTTTTAAAATAACATTTGACTAAAACATAAGCAGGCTTAGGGAAAACTGACATCGTTTGATTCTTTTATTCTTTTATTCTCCTAACTTGCACTATAGCGTTAACCCTAGAAATTCTAGTGTACAATTCATTTATTTCTTACAGCCAAAATACTCTTACTAATATTTTCAATTTAAACTGCCTAAAACATTATCTCATACTTGGCATTTATTGTGTTTGAAGCCTACCTTACATGTGTAGGAACTCTCAGAAAACCCATCAGTGGCCACTTCCTCTTTGAGGCTTAGAACCCCAACAATATTTTTAAGGATGTATAGCTGTGTCTGTGTGTGTGTGTGTGTGTGTGTGCGCGTGTGTGTGTTGTTTGTGTGTGTGTGTGTGAAGATTTTGTGTCTTTCTTCAATGACTGAAGTATATTGTGAGGTATGTCTAAGGTTTGGGACAGGTCTCCCTGTTTTTTCTAGGATGCCTGTCTTATTCTATCTTGTAAGTGAAATGTGTTATCTTCTGTTGGAAATTCAGGTTGAGATTGTAGAAGTTCAAGCAGCCACTCAGCGAATGCCATTTGAATTAGTTCAGGTCTGGACACCCTCTCACTCAAGCATAACCTCAGACTTAAATGCAGCCACAAGCATAAGCGCTGGCATGAGGACAAGCACAAGTTCTTCATCTACAGATATTTCATCAACAACACCAGTATCATGTACGTACAATTAGCTATTTGGATGTGGTCTAAAGAAATGGGATGACCTTCAAGGTCATAGCAAGTTTTAAAATAAAGACCATGCTCAGTTTATAATGGTGTGAAATCACAGATGTCAAGTCTAACTTTGCTTGTTTTCTGTAAACCTTTGGAGATGATGATTTCAGAGCAATAAAGTTAAATATCTCTTCACAGATTCAATCAATCCCCAGTCTTGTACATTCTAGAAATCCCAATGAGATATGTGCAGATTCTTGCTCTTCCAATAGGAAGAATTCAATAGAATTCTTATTATTCACTTGATTTTTCCTTTTTTGGCACATTTTAGTGTTTTGTCACAATCTTCTCTGTGCTTTCTTCTCTATCCCCTACATCTGGACAGGGGTATGTGATAGATCCAAAATATATGCTAGAGCCCCAAGACAGAGAATTTGAAGTAGGTCCAGAGTTCCTCCTAAATGACAGCCAAGACTAACAGACCTCTCCAGAACAAGGAGAATGCACTGAAGAGGATGTGAAGAAACCCTTGGTAGAGGCAAAGATATCCAATCCTAAGGAACATGTAATTGATGAATATTCTTGCACTTCATGATGCTTCTTGAGATGATGAAATCTGTATAATAAGAGAAGATTCTGAAGACAAGAAAGACCCTAAGTTCCAAGAAGTCATTGTGGGTCAAGAACAAAGACATCAGAAGGCACCTGAGGCTGCCCCATCTTGTCCAACCACACCATTACAGGCTGTGCACCCAGAAGCTGTGGTAGAACCCACAGTACGCACAGATTTGCAGGTCCATAATGCTGAGGTACATTTGATAGTTTTTCAAAATGCATTTTTTGCACCTCTAACACTGTTGAGCTTAAATTCACTTTGCCCAGGTTAACTTTATAGTTTCTAATCTACTATCTTTTCAAATATACAAGAATGTTTGTGCTTCAGAGAATAGTTGAAGTAAGTTGAGCTGCTATGAAAATACTGGATTTCTACTGGTCCAGATTTTCCTCATGTGTGGGCAAATCTCAAGAGAGGGCAGCTCTTTTGAAGACTTATCCCAACCTTCTCCTCAGCAAACAGCAGCATAAGCTAGTTTCTTTTCTTCTGCTGGCCTTCATTTCTTCTATCTGTGATTGTGGATATAACCATGTATTTGGATAATGATTTTCTAAAAGGCCGGATTCTTAAATATACAGGATGATCAAGCAAGGGAGTGAGTTTTTATCAGTTATGCAGAATTCTTTGTATCTCTTACAGATCCAAAATGCAGATACTCCACCCCCATTTCCCCAGGCAATATTCATAGAATAAAACCTAAAAGATGGTTCTTTCAGTTTAGCCCCAGCAATGTGACAATGGCAAATTCCTGAGTCTTGGCATCTTTGATTTTGAAAAGGCCTTCTTCCCTTGCAGGGATTTTTTTTTTTTTGGAGTATCATGAAATTTCATTGAACTATTTAGAAGAAAATTTATGTGAATACATTTATCCTTTTTAAAAAGTTTTTAAACTAAAATGTTTTGGGTTTTTTAATTTTTGAATTAGTACACAATTAAATTCTCAGTGTAGATATGATTTTTTATTTCTTATAATAATGAGTAATGGGTCTGCAGTCTGGTTATGTATAGGAGGTGGTGGCCCAGGCAGGTCTTAGCAGGGCCCAGTGGAACATCTATATGTCTGGGGTTTCTTCAGGGCTTGGTTAAGCAATCGCTCTCCATGTTCACTGTGTTTCGTACATTAAGGAAAAGCATAAACTAAGAGCAGATCTTTGTTACTTTGTTTACTTACAAATTCAGCCAAAGAGAACATATGAATACCAGCGTCCACTTATTGGGGAAAAGTTTGCCCAACTCTGTGGGCCACGAGTGATGATGACAGAAGTCTATGATTTGAATATAAGTAGATCCTTCCATGATGAACAACATTCTTACTGAGATATTGAAGAGGAGGTTTGAAATTCAGTTTACTTTTATAACTGAAAGGACATTTCATTTTCAAAAAATGTTGGGTTGCTTCCTTTACTTGGCTTAGCCTACTCAATATGTTGTAATTCAGTGGTCCCAGAAAGTGAAAATTATCTGTTCAATGTAGACATGAATATAGGCTAGATGATATAAACATGTTTGTGTGGGTGTTCTGGATTTTTAGAAATCTGTAACCCAGGGGCATGTCCCTGAATACTGTGCTAGCAAAGCAGTCAGTAGTTCCTATAGCCTCATATGTACAGAGACCAGACTTTTATTGTTTTTAATTCATTTGAATGTTAAGTTCATTTCTTGGGAGGCAGTGTCTTTTTCAGACATTGAATTACTTTTATGTTTATTTTTTGATGCATCAAAACCTGTAGGAGAGAGAACAAGAACAATGTGAATATGAATTTGCCCAATGTATTGAAATGCTTCAAAACTTAAAATATGAACGACCAGGGCAGCATCAAGCCGGGCAAGGACAAGGATCTTGTGTGCATCGTCCACGAGAACAGGTACTGGGATAGACTGAACATGAAATGTAAGACAGGGATGTATGGTATACCTGTACCTTTTTTACAATAACTCTGTTGTTTTGTACAGGTGGTGACTGTTATTGATGACTTGGGGTCACCCACCATGGAATTTTTTGGAAATGACAATTCTCAGCATTCACAAAATTAGACACATAGGTGAGAGATAGATTGGGAAGAAGGGTGGAGGCCATCGCCTTTTCCCTTGTTCCTGCCTAGTAGTGCCTATCTGATTACCTATTAATAGAATGGAGGATCTTACACACAGAAAGCCTAGATAAGACAGCCTCAAAGCAAGAGACTTCAAATCTAAGCCTTGAAATTAGTTGGCTTCATTACTCAAGTTCAGAGTCTCTGTACAGGGTGTTTGTAGAGAGTCTTTATTGACCACAGCTGAGTAATTCCCCAGTTTCATGTCTGTTCTTTAACATTTTGGAATGAAGGCACACTCTATGAAAACCAGGGATATAGATGTAAGATTTCTGTTACATGCTGTGAAGAGCTAATAATATATAAATGTGGGTCAGGTTATATGTAGCATGGAGAATTTCTCATGAGCCATCATACTTTGACTTATGTCACTGCTCCAAATTTCTTCTCTTACAGATGTTGGGAGGATCCTATTGATTATACCCCTCCACTTCTGCATCATTCATCAAGATCATGCCAAGAAATGACTGCATCACATCAAATATTGGCAGCCTCATGTCAAGCAACATTACTGTCATGTCAAGCATCATTAGTGTCATGTCCAGCATCTTTACCATCATGTTCAGCATCTGCACCATCATGTCAAGTACCTGTACTGATACATCAAGAATATGTACAAATATGTCAAGTTTCTGCACCAATAAGTGAAGCATATGCACCATTAAGCCAAATGTATGCATCAAAATGTCAACCATCTGCACAGTTATGTCAAGTATTGGCAGCTTCACGTCAGGCATCTGGACTGTTATGTCAAGCATCTGTAGTGACCCATCAAGTATCTTCACCTCGATGTCAATCATTGGCAGTGTCACATCAAGCATCTGCACCACCATGTCAAGCATCAGCAACATCACGTCAAGCATCAGTGGTGTCACAACAAGTATTGGCAGCATCACATCAGCAATCAGCAATGTCACCTGTAAGTGATTCTCAATCATCTGGAAACCTTGATTTAAAAATACCTGCCCTGGAATCCTCAAAAAATTTTATGCAGCTATAGAATAATGTTATAGGCCCCATTACAGAACATTATCATTTAGTAAAGGTCCACTCTTGGGTTTCCAGGCAAAGAGAGAATCAGTATTAAAAGTTGAGATATTCTATAGCTTTTACTATTTTGCATTTAGAAGGATTCTGAGCCTCTTCTTCATAAGGGAAACACACTAGAAATATAGTCCCTACTTGAAATGCAGACATGAAGTATTATCAAGTTGAGGAAGTTACACATGTAGAACTCATTGCTTCATAAAACCAGTGTCTACTAGGATCTGTATATGACTGAGCTAGATGGATGGTTCTCAGGTACAATCGACATTCTGTCTTCCTCAGCACAGATTATCTAATGAAAGAATTCTAGCCAAGCATTTAAGTTAACCACTCTCAAACCCCCCCTTTATTTTCTCAGCATGCTTCTTTTGACCACTGAAGAGAGAACATTCCACGCTTTCTGCCCCCTGGACAAGATCACTCTGGTTCCTTTTGGGCTGAAGAGGATACTAATCCTCACCCATGAAGGGAAGATGAGGCTGAAGACAGACCTCCACTGTCTGCATGGGAAAGGGCCATACAAAATGGGAGAGTCCCTTGATGGGAGAGGGTGGGTGGGTTATACTGCTTTGCTTGCAAATTAAGTTTGTAGTTATTCGTAAGCATAGTCAGTTTATTGTAAATATTGCTGAAGAAGTTGACTGTTACATCCAACATGGTGTGTGATAACAGGTGATCCCTGGCCCCTGCTTTTTCAACACCACTTTGTGTATATGTATATCCAGATGTTCTTTTGTTGTGGCATGAGCAGTATGTCAGGGACCTACATATTTTTCTTGATGAAATTTAAAATACCATAGAATTGCAACACAGGAAGGAACCTGTTCTATCATGCAGTTTTCCCAAATTCTGATGCCCTGTTTATTTTTATTTTTTTTAATTTCTATCTCTTCTCTGTAGCCCGGTGCTATTTAATATCCTATGTTAAATGGTTATCCAATTGTGAGCAACTAATATCTGTTCAGAATAGTATACATATTTACTTAATAAACACTATGCTCTACTACAAGCCTTATGTCTGTATTGTTGACTTTGATATCCTAGGAATATTACTGACTTGGTAGACTGTGCTTATGTCCTGATGAAGAGCCCATATTTTAGAGCTAAACATCTCATGCAATACCTTTTCCTAGTGTATTAGCATTTTTTTGCCACACTTACAAATGTCACTAGCTGCTACTCTTGCATGTGGCTATGAGTATAGACACTGTCCTCCTGAGTGCAGCCTTTCTTTTTGGTTTGTCTTTATGTGTGTGTTGTCTCAGCCTTACTTTTAAAGTAAACAAACCAATGAAATAAAACCAAGAATAGTCTGGCATGCCTCCGGGCTCACGGTTTATGCCCGAGGGTTAGAAAAGGAATGTTTCTGTGCTCCCTAAATTCACTGGGATCCTTTATCTCCAGTGTGGTGGATTTGGAGATGAGGTCTTGGAGAGGTGATTATGGTTCTGAGGATAGGAGTATGGCAGTGGATTTTGATAGCTCCTCAACCATCCTGGTACCAGAGTGACTTTGGAGTTCCCTTTGTCTTCCCACATATCACTTATAGTTCTTACAATCACAGGTATAGCTCTGCATTTTGAAAGGGACTTTAGTACTATGGTCTTCTGCTGCAGAATAGGACATGGGAGAACAGAACACTTTACTCCCAAACATAAGACTGCAGAATGCAGCAATCAGAATGAGCATGTCTAAGGGAGAGCCATGGGAATCCCAGGAGACCAGAGGTCACCTGTGGAGAAAACTGGATTACTTCACTGTTTAGAGTGTGGCTGTTCTTGGTGATAACCTCCTCACACAGCCCTGTGACATCTGAGCACAGGTGCCCTCACATTGTTAGGTTGTTGAGTAAATGCTGAGACATACTGAGTTTACTGGTTTGGCTGTTTCCCTTACTACATCTGCCTAGACCATAACAGCTAAGGGGAAGTAGAAGCACAGAGTTCTCCAGAGCTTGTGAGCACTGGAGTCAACAGCTGAATCTGGCATGCCATGCTGTTCCAGGAGACCTGTTCCTCCCTTCCACACATCAGGAAAGCTGCAAAACCCTCTAGATTGTAGAAACTGGGGAGGAAGCCCTAGCTTCCTTAATCACATAGTCACCTTGTTGATGAAACAAAACCCACAAAACTACAGAATCAAAACCTAGCAAATGCAGACAGGCAAATGTCAGCAGACAGAACAGACAAACTTCAATATTTAGAATAGAGAATTCAAGTGTTTGTATAATCCAAATTGCAGCCTGTGGAGCAAGTAGATGAGAGAGGAGCTGAATATTCATCTGTCTAGGTATGGGGTATGACTGCAGCAAGAAAATAAGCTCTAGGTTTTAGGAGAGGGCTGATATCATGGGGTGGTTTAAACCTGAGCCTCTGGATCTGCTAGGCAAGACTTTGTAGAGTCCTCTTGCACAGTGAATTTCCCAGGACAGGTGATGTGGTTTATCTGGCTTAGTGCTGCTATTCTATTCCACATTCCTCATCTACTGAGAGTTGTTGTCCAACAAGTGCATTCTTCTGGATTTAGGAGAACCAAGACAATACTTTGACTTATGACCTGGACCTCCTGTGAATCTCTATTGATTCATGAGATCACAGGGAAAAGGATAAAAGACAGTTGCTTGACAGCAGAAGCTTTATTTGTACTCCAAAGCTCTCCAGGATCTCAGAACTAATGAACAAAGAAATCTTAGTCATCTTAAACTCAGCCTGAAGCCTCCTCCCGAGCAGCTGTGAGACAAGCCCCTCCTAATAGGTTTCACAGTCCCTTCCATTTACTTGGTCCAGTTGAATCTTCTCTCTTGGTTCCCTCATCGAATCATTGTACTTTCTTCTCTCAGTAACAGTCCTTTCCAGACTCTCAGTCACCCAGATATTTCTCAGACATCTGCCTGACTCTGCCATTTTCTCCCATCTGTCACCTAGAAGAGTAGTTCTCACCCCTCTTGGTTTTGACTTCTTTGGGATTAGAACAACACTTTCACAGGGGCTATTTAAGACCATGTGCATGTAAGATATTTACATTACCACTCACAACATTAGCAAAATTACAAAAATAATTTTATGGTTGGGGGTCACTACAATATTAAGAAGGTTGAGAATCACTGACTTAGGACATGCCTGTTTGTCTCTTCTCCTGTCATGCATGAAGGAAAAGGTAAAGAGTAAATGAATGAGAGATAAAGGCAAAAATGAGTAGATTTTATATTGTCTCATCAGCCCATGTTCATCTTAGGCCTGACAACAAGACATTAGGGAAGATTTACTAGCTAGTGGCTCCCTTCATCAGCAAGAACACATTGGAAAGGCTCTGCACATTGGGTTCCAGGATTGCTGTGGTTTAGGTTCAGCCTGTGATACTACATAGCATGGTCTCAGGCTCAAACCAAAGGTCTAATGGCTTTTTAAGCCCAGAATATAAATTAAATTTCATCTTCACAACAACTTCCCATAGCTTGTGGTGTCCAAGAACACACAGTGTGTGCTTTCTGTGCTTATTTTAAAGTTGGAGTCTTGTCAAATCCCTACACATGGACCAGGAACTCAAGACAAGCACAGATAAAGAAGGTTCCCATTGTTTCTTGATGCTCACAGATTCTTCTGTTCTTGCCTACCATACCATATTTTCATACTACCACACCAACACAGACTACCACAGCATACCACTGCACAGCACATCATAGCACAGCACACTACAGAACACCACACCACACCACACCACACCACACCACACCACACCACACCACACCACACCACACCACACCACACCACACCACATATAAGCCATTGGGTGGGTATCAGCAATGGTTCCAGCTTAGTAAGTATCTCCAGGCACTTTGAAGTTCAAGATGTGTTTAGAGGGGGCAGTAGAGCCAAAGATACTCTGGACACAAGAGTCCCAAGCAAGATAGGAAGTGGTCAGACTCATTTCTGGTCATCTTTTGCCCCTTCGTGTACAGTATAGGAATTGCAGCTCTTCAATGGCCTCCCTTGTGACCTTTCAAGTTAATATTTCCCATGTGTTCTGTTCACAGCCTTTTCAGACATTATGTTCTCTTACCACAGTCAGTCTTTTGCCCTCCTTGCCTGTGCTCCAGTTGAGGAACAAGTAGCCAGTATTGGATAAATCCATTTGTCTACTCTCAGAGTCTCCATACAAAGAAAAATAAGCACAAATGTTGATGAACAAATCACATAGCTTATAAGCTCACAAGCTTCAGTAGTCTCACTTACTCTTCCTTGTTCAGGAGGTTCATGCGTTGAGTCTTTACAGTCTCATGCTCAGACTTCCTGGTAGTTCTCAAGCTCACTGTGCCTTGCATTCCTTATGTTCAATTTAGAAGTCAGAAGTATGTGGCAGGAGTTGCTTCAGAATCTCTTCAGTGGAACTTTTTTTTGGCCAACTTCTGTACTCAATCCTTCCTCATGCTAAAAGAAGTTTTCTGCCTAACAGTGAGTGATATCTTTATGTACATTCTGGTTATCACTCCATTCTGTGTAAGTCCCTCTGCAGCACCATAATCCACCTTTCTATTTTACCAGTTCCAATCAGCATGCAAGCATGGTGTTCATGTCCCTTAAGTTAAAATACATCATTCTTTGATATCCATGTGTTCTCCTCTAGCAAGACAGTTCTCTACTCAATTTATGAGCCCTTGTCTTCATTCATTCATCTCTCTCTCTCCCTGCTCACAATACTCTTTAACACACAAATGTGCAGCTTCCATGCCTACACCTTTATGGAACCAGGTCGTACCAAAGAAAATAAAAACCAGCAGTTTGTCAAATCCCCCATTTACTCCCAATGCTGATTCTTTTGCTAACCATTTCCCTTTTGCCTCCTCTGGCTAAGAACCTTCTCCTTGTTACTCTTGCTTGCTGACTATTCCTCTCTATATAAAAAGGGATTAATTCTTGGAACATAGTTTTATCTAAATTCTTTATACCATAGGTGATCTCTCTGTCTCTTTCTTTCCCTCCCTATCTCTGTCTCTCTCTGTCTCTCTCTGTCTCTCTCTGTCTGTCTCTCTGTCTTTCTGTCTCTGTCTCTGTCTCTGTCTCTGTCTCTGTCTCTGTCTCTGTCTCTGTCTCTCTCTCTCTCTCTCTCTCTCTCTCTCTCTCTCTCTGTTCTCTCCTCTTTACCTAATATATGATTCTATGACTTATGGCTACTTATTTTTACCCTAAAATACAGATACCAGACTGGCCGTTTAGCTGTAACCTACACTGAGGAAAAATTTAAAACCCTCCATTTTCCTGCATGTTTTTACAAATAGAACTGCCATCTTTCAGGTGACAATATCTAGAAATGTGGTGTCATTGTTTAATAGTATCTTCACAATATTTCTGTGTGAAGTACTCAGATCCAATATATTAGAAGTAGGCTTCTGTATTTATACAGCCTTCTTACATGGAAGTAATAGAAGATTTGATATGAGAAAGGAGAAACTCAAAGTTGGCCTTGAAGTGTTTTCTGGAAACACAATAAAAAAATTCCCATGTCTTTCACTGTTTTTTTTTAATCTTATACAATCTGTCAGCTGTAACAAAAATCCAATGCTCCATCTCATCTGCTCCAAATGGTTCACTGACATTCTAATTAGGTATTATTCCCAAAGGCTTATAAAATCTTATATTTACTTTTTAAATTTCAAATTATTTTTTCAATTTAAAAGGATGAAATCTGTTTTGAATGTAAAACAAATTCAGAATTTGCTACACCTTCAATTAAGTAATTGCAAGCACAATTAGCTCCTGGCTCTTTATTCTGAAATAACAACTGCTTGCCTGAGTCAGTAATTATTCATACATAAAATTTCGCACTTTTGAACTTTGGCAAATAATTAAATCATGCAGTTAAATTATGTACCACTATTAGACATAGAAGAACAAAACACAAATAGAGAAACCTGAAAAGGGAACTCTTATAAAGGATGGGCAGCTGTCTCATGTCTTTTCAGTGAATTTTTATACTTAAGGTGAGAGATTTATTGATAAGAAATTTCTCTGCCTGTACTGTTGTTCCCAGAAATCCTTAGGATGCATGGAAGAGTTGAAGGTCTTTGAAAAATCCGTAGATTTCTCTCTGAAAAATCACAAATTGGGGGAGGGATTATGAACCAGACCCTTGGATCTCCCCATCTTCAAGGGAGATTTAATTTATCGTTTCTGGTGATAAGGAGAAGCATGTTGAATATTTTTTCTTCATCCCTATTATCTCCTGCTGCAATCCCCACAGTCAAATACAAAATGCAATCTTCCCATAGAAAGGCCTACAGCAGGTTTCTGGGCATTGGTTATATACTCTATGATTGTCTTCCATTTTTACTTTTAGTAGATTTTTTTATAGAGTCCATAAATTTAAAATTTGTATGTATTAATGTGTGTATATTTATGTGTGTGCACATGAACACATACATGCATATCAAGGTGTGCTTTGGGAGGTCACAGGATAATTTGACAGTTGATTCTCTTTATCCACTCTGTGGGTTTCAGGGATTGAACTGATTAGATTAGTGTTGGCTATAAGTACCTTTACCCACAGAGTCATTGTGTTGACTTTAGGACATTTTTGAGACAGGGTTTTTCTTGTCTCCATAGCTCTTAGGATAATATTGAGCTTTTTCCTGTTGCCTCTACCTCCCAGGTGTTTGGATTATTATAGGCATGTATGCCTCTTTTGGTTTATGTGGTCCCAAAAATAGAACCTCAGTCTTTGTGCATACTAGGTAATCATTCTGCCAACTGATCTACATCCTAAGCCCAATCCCAAAAGACTTTCTATGTTTTTGGTTGTTCCTGAAAAAGTGCCTGAGTCGAGTCATCTCAGGAACAATCGCCATCTTGCTGACAGGGTCAAAACTGAGTTCATGCTTCCAAGCTCTTGCACCAACTCCTATCCTGCTTCTTTAGGTGTTTCATGTTTGGCTGTCAACTAGTAAAGAATGTGAAGAGTGAAGTGTCCTGCTATCTAAACTAAGACACCCAAGTTGTAAATGTATTGCCTGTTATGACTTAATTGACTACAGGTAGTCGTTCCGTTCCTTTGTTACTGCACAAAATCTTCACCAGAAGGACCAAAAGTCCACTAGAAAGACCACTAATACTATTAATCAAGGATCTGAAAAGCATGTGATGCAGATAAGGGTTAGTCACCAATGCTTACATCCTTGTTCAACTCCGTGTGTCAAAATATGAGTGGACAATGCTACAGCCCACCCACTCCTCCTGGCTTTGTGATCTCATCCTTTAAAAATAATGTACAATTTCCCTTCAGAGTCACAGGTCAGCTCCTGAATCTGTTCTGTGACCCTTATGGATCAGTAGGGGCCTGAGTACAATAAAAAATTGCCATCTGTATACTTATTATGATGAATAGTCGAAGGCCCAGCACCTGACTCTGTGCTGTTGTCCCTGACTGGTCAATTTTTGCTACCTAATCCAAATAAAGATCTTGCTTTGCCCGACTCTTGTGACTATTCAGGTTGTTTTGATTTTTTGAACCCCAAAACTTTTAGTTATCAAATCCATTTTTTAATCATATTATCTTAGGTGATTATACTAAAAATGACCTCTTTCAAATAATGCTAAGTAAAATCTTGAGAAAGAGAGCTGTTTTGAGTTGGTTCTAACCATGGGAATATGTACACACACACAAACACACACACACACACACACACACACACACACACACACACCACACACACACAGTCACATCAGAGAAAAAGGGAAGAAGAGAGGAAGAGGAAGGGGTAGAGAGGGAGGGAGATTTAGAGAGAGAGGGAAAGAGAGATGGGAAGAAGAAAAGTGGAGGGGGAGGGAGAGAGAGAGAGGGAAACAGAGAGGGGGAAGGAAAAAGGAAAGAGAGAGAGAGAGTGAGAGACAGAGAGAGAAAGGGAGAAAGAGAGAGAGAGAGCACATTTTTGTGGCTGATGGTCATTGTTAGTCTTACAAGATAAGACCCTTTTTCTAAGATTTTTTTCACCAAGCTATATAGGGCACACACAGCATCTAGAATCTTTACATATGTCTGTACTCCTGGGTTAGCAATTGAGGCAACTATAGACTTGATAGATTTATATGAAAGGCATATAGATATAAAGGTATATACTTTCAAGATTCATCAGTTGATGTGTAAAATTTCAAAGTTAATTAAGATAACACTATTTCCCTCTATGAGTTTATCTCTCATAAACAGACCTGATTGAGTATATAGTTTAGTGGAAAGTGTTTGTTGAGCATGGGAAAAGTCCTGCATTCCATTTCCTATACCACTCACCAAAAACAAAACTAAATAAAACAGACAACAGGGAGTAGATTTGTTCAATATGCATATCACTATCTAGCAATATGTGAAACTTGGAGACTTTTGATAGAAGTTCATTTCATACATTAATATATTTCATGTATTTTTTGTTTTGTTTTATGATTTAAGACTGAGTCTCATGTAGTCCCAGTTGGCTTTGAACTTGCTATATAATTGAGGATTGCCTTCCCTCTCAATCCTTCTGTATACAGGTCCAAGAGAGGTGCACATGCTGTTTTGAGTTTCTTATCAATGTATAAAGGAACCTCATGGTCTGGACCTGATTGGAGAGACTTTTGCTGAAGGTAATGGCTTGTCACAAATAGCTTTCTAGTCTGTGTTGAAGAAACAAAAGTTTTCATTTCATATCACTTGTATAAACTATTTTTGTAGCTAGAGAACTCAATTGATGTTTGATATTCGTTATCTTGATTTTCTGTTCCTAAACTTACCCTGTAAATTCACACTGTGCTTATAAGTAGAGACGCAGTTGGTAGTTCTATAAAGCCATGTGTAAGGACTTTTTAATTTAACTAAAGAAACAAAACAGCATTGGATTGTGTAGACTTCCAGGTATGACAAAGGGAGTGCTCATAGTGGAGGACATTTGCAGCTTGCAGAACAAGGAGTCCTGGACTTAGACTCCTTTAAAAGTAAGGTTTCAAGAAATTGAGCATTTTTATTTTTTCAAAATTGAAAGACCTGAATAAATATTTACATTTTTCTCAGGTTGAATGAAATAGCTTTGAAATCTGGCATGACCAGGTTATGAATATTGCCAATGGCAGAGACCTTGAAAGTCATGCTGCCTGCTTTTTTCCCATAGAATTAATTCAACACTATGATTCCCAGGAATATCTTTCATTATTTAATTAGGAGAATTCTGTATTATTATATGTTTTTTTTATTTATTTTGTAAGTGGTGTGTGTGTGTGAGAGAGAGAGAGAGAGAGAGAGAGAGCATTTGTACACACATGTGCAGACCATTCATATGTATGAAGTTTAGAAGACAGCTTTTGAGATTTTTCTCCACCTATTTTGTGGTTCTTAGCATTGGTTTCAGATTATCAGGATGGACAGAAAGTACCTTTAAGTACTAAGTCAGCAGAATGATGGATCCGGTTTTCACATACATATTATTATCCTGTATCTCTTCATTGGTGTACTGAGTCTACAGATGTTGAAAGATATCAATGACCAATGTGTATTTCCTGTTATTTTAATGTCAGGAGTGTTAGTGTGTGTGTGTGTGTGTGTGTGTGTGTGTGTGTGTGTGTGTGTGTGTGTGTACTGTGTACTTCTCTTGGTTTTGTGGGTATGGAATTACTTATATCTTGTGTTTTCTTGGATGTAGTTTTCCTCCTTGGTTTAGAGGTTACCTTCTAGTATTAACTGTTTGGATGGATTTGTCGATAAATATTGTTTGAATTTGGATTTGTCTTGAAATATCTTGTTTCCATCATTTATTTTGACTGATTTTTGGGGGGGGTATCTGTCTAGGACCTTCTAGATATTACAGTCTCTGTTGAGAATTGAAGTTTGTAATTTTGATAGGTCTGCCTTTGTATGTTACCTGCCCCATTTTCCTTGCTGCTTTTAATATACTTTCTTTGCACTGTAGATTTTGTGTTTTGATTATTATGTGGAAGGAGGATTTTCTTTACTGGTTCAGTATAATTGTTGTTCTTTACGATTCTTGTATGCTTATAGGCATTGCTTTCTTTAGGTTGGGAAAGATTTCTCTAGGATTCTGTTGAGAAAATTTTCTGGGCCTTAGAGCTGGGACTCTTCACATTCTTCTATTCCTATGATTCTTAGCTTAGGTCTTTTCATAATATCACAGATTTCCTTGCTGTTTTGTGTCAGGAATTTTTTAGATTGAACATTTACTTTGACTGATTATCAATTTCTTCTATTGTATCTTCTATGCCTGAGATTCCCTCTTCCATCTCTTGTATTGTGTTGGTGATGTTTTTATTTGTTCTTGTTCCTGCTCTCTTCCCCAGGTTTCCATCTCTATGATTACCTTTATTTGTGTTTAGTTTATTGCTAAACTAAAATTCCTCTATTTTTATTTATTGTTTCTATTTTCACTTTCAGGTGTTGCAGATCTTGATTTATTTTTTGCCAGTTAAAATATATTTTCCTGTATAACTTTAAGAAATTTGTTTGTTTCCTCTTTAAAGATTTCAACCTTTTTATTGTATTTTCATGTATTTCATTTTTATTTATATTTATTTATTTTATATTTTATTTACATTTCAAATGCCATCCCCTTTTCCCATTTCCTTTCCCTAGAAAACCACTATCCCATGCCCTCTTTTCCTTTTTGCTTTTATACATTTTTTAAAATGTTAATCAAAGCCTTTATAAGTTTGGTAATGCTCAATCAGATACTGGCATTTGTGGGAATTTAACCACAAGGCTCTACATATGATTACATTGGACTGTGGAAATCTTACTATTATCAAGAAGTTAACATATCAGGTAGAATAATCAGAATGCCAGTACACAGCACTATGAACTCCAAGTGAACTATTTCAATTGAAATTGAGTATGCTTGGGATCTTATGATATTACCTAATTTTATGCAGCTCATTGTCCTAAATTTTACTTCTGTAGCTATTATGGTTTGCTGGATCAGAGTCCCATATTCTGATTTTATGATCGTGTGCTACAACACTTCCATCTTGTTTCTGTTTCTATATATTATTTGCAAAGTTCACTGGGAGCTGGAACCATGTGGTGGACCTTTATGGAGAAAGTACCCTTGATTTTCCACCAACGTTTCCTGTTGGAAAAAATGATCTGCTAAGAAGGCACAAAACCCATGTGTTCCCATTGGGAATGCTGACAGCTGTTCTTTCAGCCATCAACATCATTATGCTGTTGTGTGAGATGTGCTTAATTAGACCAAAGAGCAGAGTTAAGCCTGTGGCTGCCATGAAGCATCTTCATCAGAAGACTTGAGCTGAGGGATTTGTCTCAGCAACACCTGCCTGAAGATTCCTGGAAGTTACTTCCTACATTCACATAAACCTACTAAAATTACCTACTAATTTAAATTAAAACTTTCACTTGAATATCTTGAGGCTGATGTATCATGTAATTATAGCCTCTTGTACTCTGCAAACACACTTATGTCTTTAAATGTCTTAGCTACCAGATATCTATAGGCCAAGATCACATAAAAGAGTACTTCTGACAAACAAATGCAAAAAGTTTACACAGAGTCTAAGCTGTATAGATTCATATAACCAATTCCAAGGTTAAGGGAAATTAATAAATTTCCTTGTGCTAAACAGAAAAGCAACCATAGGGAAGCTACCACAGGAAAGAAATGTGGAGTCCTTGTGGATAATACAGCCTCTGAGCTTTGGCATTTCTGATTGGGTTGTGCATGCATATATATGTATGCTCTCACAAAAGGAAACTTTTCTAATTAAAATTATTGAGCTTATTACAATTTTTACTCATGCAATTGGGAGCTATGCTACAGTAAGAGGATTCTGAGAAAAACTGATAGACAAATAAAACCACACAGAATCTTCCACTTTGTAAAATTGTGTTTATCCTGAAACAATGTCAAGGTCTCATAATAAAAATTTTTAAACATGGGCAGAAATTTAGTAAATGTTAATCAAAATATTATGCTTTTCAGCAGGTATAGTCACTCATCGTTTGTTCTCACACAATGGCTGAGAAATAATTCAGCACTCAGGGAAGGGGCAATTTCTTTATTTTCAAGAAATCATTAAAGTTTATTGTATATATATCTGTATGTGTGTTTGCGCGTTTGTGTGTGAATACACACATATACATTTGAGAAACACTTCTAAATTACATCGAAGCCCACTGTAATTGGATATCTTCTACTATCAATGCAATGTGGGAGACTCCTTAAAATAGCAGGATTTCTTCTTCACTGAGCTTGTTTGTGGAAAACATCCACTTTTCTCTCTACCAGATGAACATCACATATT
The DNA here is from genome assembly GCF_011762505.2 of Arvicanthis niloticus. Taxonomy (NCBI): domain Eukaryota; kingdom Metazoa; phylum Chordata; class Mammalia; order Rodentia; family Muridae; genus Arvicanthis; species Arvicanthis niloticus. The sequence goes on along the minus strand of NW_023044978.1, from coordinate 4,927,807 downwards.
CTCAATTCGATTATGGTATTGATTTTATTTTTTCTTATAAACACTTTTCACTCAGCAACTGAGATTCCTGAAATGTTTTTCCATGCTAATAAGGCATTCCAGGTACCCTAATCCAATAGCTGATGACCATTAGCCATCTTGCCTGTTCCTACTCTACTTTTCCCAAAATTTCATGATATCACCTTAAGAAAATTTTGAATCTATGTACCTTGGTCTCTATATCCAAACGCAGGAAAATGTTCACACATAGTCCAAGCTAAGTAGATTCCTATTACCAATGACATCGTCATATGAATATAATGGCTAATTATGAGCATAAATTGTTTGAGAAACTACTTGGACTTTAAATTTAAACCAGGAAGAATCAATCAGGGAGGCCAGAAAAGTAAAGACATTTAATTTTTTAGTTGAATGGCAAATCACTTTGTAGACTTCAACTACAATAGTTCACTGTTGTTTTCACATCATGTGCAGTACTAAAGAAATTGCTTGTCAATTCATGTTGCTGTCACATCAGAAAGCTTTTACATAACCAATTGTTCTCATCATTTTCTTTTTCTTTATGGTATTAATACTTCATAGAAACAGAATTGTGTCGTCTATACTGATTTATCTTTATTTAATGATAATAAATTTAATAATAACTTCTACCCGTACGTTTATTGTCCTCTCAGTCTACAGTTCCTTACAGCTTAGGATGTTCATATTATTAGTAGAAACTTTGAGAATCCAGGCAGCAATTACATTATTTTTAGACAGGTTGGATAGCTATGCCAAGCAAGACTAACACTTCAGTTTTGGGTTCATCTACTCAGATCTGTGTGTAGATGAAACCACACCATTATGAGTAATTGGACTCAAGGCTATACTTGATTTCCTGGACCAGCTTGTATTTCTTGGACTTCTAACCAGAGAGGACAGCCTTGGTGAAATATGGAATCTTCCAAGAGCATTTCAAGTCAAGAAGAATGTAGGAACCCGTCCTGTTGGGTTAGAAAGCTTAGAGATGAATCCTTTTTGAGGAGAAGTAGAAAGTCTCTTGTGTCCTGCACTAGAGGGGTAGTGTCAGACAGAGAAGCCAAACAGCCAGGAGCAAACCCTCTTGAACAAAATGAAAGCATTTCATATTAATTTGTTAAGTGGAGACATATTAAGTAATTCCTTGTGACCAGGAACATCCCCAATACCACTCGGCTTCTAATCATTCTCAAAGTCTAGAATAGACATATGTTTGGAAGTTACATTGCAGGCTGGCAGCAATATTACAGTACATCTACCAGTCTCATAGGCATTCTTTCTGTAATCTCAAATCTATCATCAGCTAAGTAGGGGTTGTTATGAAGGGTAGATTTTCCACTATGACTGATTATCAGCATAAACATAACATTAGTTGTGGGCTCTGGAACCATGAATCAGTGTGGTATGAGGTCCCTTCTATCATAAGGATATTTTCCTAGCCATCTGGGTTAAAAGTGGAAGTCTCTCTTACTTAGAGTAGCTTAGGTCTGATTTGTAACAATGCATAAGGAAATGAGTTGCCCATGTATGAAATAATGCTGAAAGGTATGAGGTAATATTATTCAAAAAAGTATATAAAATTTAACCTTTGGCAGAAAAGAAATGTATGTTCCTTTTGGTCAAAGACATTGGTCACATTAAACCTTGCACATGTGTGTAACCTCTAAGGCTACATTGATTTTTTTTTATTTTTCTGTCATGAATGCATGACATCTGCAGCCTTCCCAACTCACTTTTCTTAATCATTCCTTCGCATTCCTTCTTCCTCTCACCCACTGCTCCTCTGTTTCCTTTTCAAAAGAGCAGAATTCCCTGGGATATCAACTAAACATGCCAGAATAGAGCAAGCATAAATATAAACTATCCTATCAAGGCTGGATGAGGCAATCAATTAGGAGGAAAACTATCACACAAACAGACAAAACAGTCAGAGACATTCCTACTCCCACTGTGAGGAGTCCAAGAATAACAAGTTAAACAACCACAGCATGTATGAAGAGGGCCTACTGAAGACACAAAGGAGATCTCTGGTTCTATCTTGAACCCTTATGAACCTTGCTTAGTTAATGTTGTGGGCTGTCCTCTTCTGGTTTCCTTGACCCTCTGGTTCCTACAACCCTTCCTCCTCATCTTCTACTCAGTTCCCTGATCTCTCCTAAATGCTTGGCTGTGGATCTCTGTATATGCTACTATCAGCTCCTATACAAATGTCTCTGATGCTTAGGTAATACAGTGATCTTGATATTTGGTATAGCCAAATATCGGGAATTATTTCCTTGACTTTTGTTGCCAAAGTCCTCTTTGGTTCTAAAATAGCACTTTGTGCAAATAAAATTTTAGATTCTGACCATCTAGGGAGTGTTGGATATAGGGTCCTTCACGTGTCTTCTTGAGCCTTAATGTAGACTAATCATGGGTGGTCCACTGCCACGAGCTCTAAGCTACAATTGGATGTTCAGTAACAACTGTAAATTATTAAGTGCCTCCCCAGTGAATCCAATAGAAGGTGCTGTTTTAGGGCATGAAAAACTGCCCTACTATTTGCCAGAGTTACTTTGTAACTGTTCTGTAACATACCATACAGTTTTTTGAATCTCTGGTCTTTGTAGGGCATTGGGCATCTGAACTTGTGACAAGTCAGTCTAATGAGACCATGAGGTGCAAAGTCCTCATGTCTTTGCGACTCAAATGCTTCCCCCATTGGGGGACACTGAAGGGGCCGTCCAGGCCATGGAGTCTGGAAATTCAGCAACTGCTTGCCCTTTTGGGGTAGAGTGTGAATATTTGGTTGGTGGACACTGAAGGGAGTCCCAGGCCATGGAGGCTGAGAAACAGGAGGTCTATGTTCAGAGGTTAAAGTCCATGTTGAGGCCCGCTGGCCTTTGTTCACATGTCTGTCATTTTCAGTCATTAACAAAATTGACAGCAGGAATGGGAAATAAGCTCTCATTGCATGAAGAGACAGTGATTGTACTTGCCAAGAATAAAATACAGAAAAAAAGGAGTTAAGCAGGACCATTTGAGAGAAGATTTCTCTCCTGACAACTGTGGATATGTCTGGGAGGCAAAAGGCAGAGAACTAGAATGACCATTGTTCTATAGAATCAAGTAAAGCTCCAGAGTGTCTGCCTTGGACCTGCATGGGCCTGTCTCAAGGTGTTTCACCTGGCAGGAGTGCTTGCAGTAGCAGGGCAATCATCCAAGCATTCTGAATGTGTAGGGACACTGAGGACCCTCTTCCTTAGAATCCAGTGTGCTACCTGGTCTGGTGCCACTGTCAGAGGCCATGACAAAGAATTGTTAAAGAAGCATCATGATTGGGAAGTGCAAGGGATGCTGAGAAGACTGTGCTCTCAAGTCCCTCTTGCTCCAGTATATTACCCTCTAACTGGAGGCCATCAGTGTTGCAGTGATGTCTATTGGGGACTTGTAACTGAATGGAAAATGCTGATCCAGAACCCTGCTCCTCAGAGACTGTGTGGAGTAGACAATCACTTTGGTATTGTACTATGGAAAGTAGAAGTGATAGAATTTGAATAGAACCTAAAATCTATGGAGTGATACTACAGATATTATTCTGTATTGTAAAGATGACATATCCTAGAAAAATTTATGACAACTCTTATTCTTTCTGGATGCTGAAAGGCATTTCTAAACGACTAAATAATACATATTGCAATATTATTATTGTGCAAATTATATACTATTATAGGTATTATTTGGAAAATAAACACAAAATATTAGTTTACTTAGAGTATAGATGCAAGTTGAGACTTTCATCTGTGTTTGACTAAGTGTATAGATTGAGAACACACATGCAGTCAGACTCTTGAATGTAGCTTTTATGGGCTTAAGTAATTGCTTTGCCTGTCAAAGTGTACAGCGAGTACTTATAAAATTTATGTATTAGGATTATGTTTGGAAGGGCACACAATTCTCTTAAAGGCACAATAGGCTACTGGCTCATATTGGTGGCTCTACTTGGGCCATTTGCTTTCATTCCAATGACATAGCTGGAGCATAGTTTCACAGAATAATTTTTGAAACCCTTAGTCAAGGTGATTCTTTGAAAGATCATGTTTGTACAGCAGATGGTACAGTGAACATGTGTAAAATTGAAGATATGTATGAAGATACCATTTTACTGACAGAGAAACTTGATTTGGTATTCACACACCTTGCCAGTATATTTGAGCAGGATTTTGATCTTCCTGGTTGAAAGGGTTTTGTTTGTTTTGCTGCTTTATTTGATTTATTTTGTGAATAATTTCTGTTTCCCTCTGGCTACACAGCCAATAAGCCTTGTGTAGTTTAGAAGCAGATAAGCACTTTTCTATTATCTAATTATAATACTGTGCTATTCTTTTAGTGCTATGCAACATTCTTTCTCCTTGTATTTTCCAAATGTTAATCATTCCCTTTCTTTTTTTAATGCCAATATCTCCAAATAATTTTCATTTAAAGGCATCTATCTGCTTCCAGGAAATCTATTATTTTTCTTCAATCTGTGGTAAATACTGTTCTTGACTATTTATGTAATCACAGTCCTTATCCCCATGCTAGTACGTGTCATAATTTGGTTCGCTTATCTGAATTTCTAGTTGATTTTTCACAGTCTTTGAAGAGACTTATTTTACATACCAGAATAATCCTGCTAGGCATGAATAACTTGCTGCAGGGTTAATGGACAGACAATTATTAGTATCAATTCAGATAATATATACCATTTGAGAATTAACTTGGCAATTCTAATGTCTACACTAAATGAGTTTATCAATTTCAGTTATAGTGACTATGTTTACCTCACATAATCTATCAAGGTAAACTGAGTAATGGTTCTATGTACATGTATGACATTACTTGATATATGATTGGCTAAGATTTCTGTGAATTATTTTACACACATGTGAATGTTTCCTAAATAATATCTTTAATACTAACATTATAAAGTTGTTCAGATTAAATAACTTTTTTGCATAGTAAATTTAAAAATTAAAATAACAAAATAGTATATATTGTAGCATTTACTTCAGTGATTAATATTCTTTTGTCGAGCTTTTCAAAGTTATTCATTTTCTTTGTCAGACTACAAAGAAATCAGATTCATTACAGCACATTCATGCATATGCTTTTATTCACATACATATTCACATACATATGCTTTATTGATTTTATTGCATGTTTTTAAAAGAATTTTTCACTGTTGTCTTGATGATTACCAAGTTCATTCCTTTGCATGAATAAACAACTGGATTCACTGGAAAGACAGAGAAGACCAAACCTTGTCAACAACCACATTAGTAACTTTATTAATTTGTGATGGGAGAAGCCTGAGACTGGAAATCAGTTAAACAAAGTCTGGTTCAGATATTTAGTAAGCCTTGGATTTCTTTTCTTTCCAGTACTGGACCTGTTTAGATGATCACCCAGGTGCTTTTCTGGTATTTTTCTTGTCAGAGAGTTCTGAAAACAAGAATACACCATCTCAGGGAGCCTGCTTTAATTTTTCCTTTCCGGTTATCTTTTTGTAACTCCTCTTCATGTGTATTTCTCTCTCTCTCTCTCTCTCTCTCTCTCTCTCTCTCTCTCTCTATATATATATATATATATATATATATATATATATATATATATATATATATTATATTTCTTAATTTATGATTGTGTGTGTGTGTGTATGTGTGTGTGACTGGAGGTTTATGTTAATGTCATGTATGTGTAATGTGTTTTCATGTAGGTAGTTGCACATATGTATGGCTGTATCTGCATGTATGTACATGTGCCTGAAGTTTCTACATTTTAATATTATGTGTCTCTGATGAGTCTACACATTATTTACTGAAATACTGTTTGGCTTTTCTATCCAGCCAGCTTGTCCCTGGGTTTCCCAGTCTTTAACTCTCCAGAATATAGGTGAGCAGCCACACTCACTCACTTTAAGTATTGGAGATCTGATCTTTTGTCCTTACATTTGTGTGGCAAGTGCTTTAACCAATCAAAAAAAAACTACCAGCTCATATCATTTTTTTAAAATGATATTAAGAATTGGCTTTTATGTCCTTTATTTCTTTCTTACAAAGATTGTTGGTGGCATACATAAAAGGTGTTGACTTCTAAATGTTGATTTTATATTATTCCTATTTGCTGAAAATGTTTATATGAGTTTTCTGCTGAAGGCTTTAAAGCACAGGTCATATTTTCTACAAATAGAGATCATTTGACTTCTTCCTCTCTTATTTGTAGTCCTTGTGGCTTATAATCTAGTATAGCACTATGTAAATCACTACATAGGTTTTCAAATGTAGACTTATTATAAAACCTAGCTGTCACACTCCTGGACAAATACTCAAAAGATTCTAAGTCCAATTACTGACATATATGCAATGTATCTTTATTACTGCAATGTTCACACTAGGTAACTACTACTGTGATAAACCAACATTATGTAGGCAAATTATAGAAGAACAGAGTTTTTTTTAAGAGGGCTGACATTTCATTAAGGATGTTGGTTCTGGCTGCTTCCCACCCCCCTCTTTTATTGAATATAATATTTACATTTCAAATTTTATCCCCTCACTGCATTCGCCCCACCATCCAGGAACCCTTTATCCTATCCCCCATCCTCCTACTTCTATGAGGATGTGCACCTACCAAACCCTCACTCACCCCTCCCCACCTTCAGATCCCGCCCCCTGTCCCCATTCAGTGTTCAGCCTTCATGGGACCAAAGATCTCCTCTCCCACCTATGCCCAACAAGGCCTTCCTCCCCTACATATACAACTGGAGTCATGTGCCTCTCCATATGTGCTCCTAGGCTGGTGTTTTAGACCCTGGGGAGCTCTGGCTGGTTGGTATTGTTGCTCTCCACATGGGGCCAACACTTTTGGCTCCTTCAGTTTACTCTCTAACTTCTCCATTGGGAACCCTTTACCAGATTAATGGTTAGCTGTGAGTATCTGCCCCTGGGTATGTCAGACTCTGGGGGACATCTAAGGCGATAGCCTTATCAGCCTGCTGTTAGCTTTCCCTTCCTGTCATATATATCAGCATCTATTTTGGGTGACTACACATGGGATGAATACCCAGGTGGAAAGATCTCCTTACAACCTCTCCTTCAGATTCTGTCCCACACTTTACTCCATATTTGCTCCTTTGGGAGTTCAGTTACTCCTTCTAAGAAAGACCTTGTTCTTCCTTCTTCATGAGCTTCATGTGGTCTGGTAGTTGAATCTCTGTTGCTTCAAACATTTGAGCTAATATCTGCTTATCTGTGAGTAAATACCATGTGTACTCTTTTGTGAGTTGGTTACCTCACTCAGGATGATATTTTCTAGTTCCATCTATTAACCTAAGAATTTCTCCAATTCACTATTTTTAATAGCTGAGTAATATTCCATTGTGTAAATGTGCCATATTTTTGTGTCCATTCCTCTGTTGAAGGGTATCTAGGTTCTTTCCAGCTTCTGGCTATTATAAATAAGGCTGCTACGAACATATTAGAGCATATGTCTATATTATATGTTGGGGCATTTTCTGGGCATATGCCCAGGAGTGGTATAGCTGCGTCATCAGGTAGTGCTATGTCCAATTTTCTGAGGAACCGCCAGACTGACTTCGAGAGTGGTTGTACCAGCTTGAAACCCCACCAACAATGAAGGAGTGTTCCTCTTTCTTCAAATCCTTGCCAGCATCTACTCTCACCTGAATATTTGATCTTAACCATTCTTACTGGTGTGAGGTGGTATCTCAGTGTTGTTTTGACTTGCATTTCCCTGATGACTAAGGATGTTGAACATTTCCTAAGGTGCTTCTCAGCCATTAGTGTTTCCTCAATTGAGAATTCTTTGTTTAGCTCTGTATCCAATTTTTAATGGGGTTCTTTGTTTTGTTTTCTGTCAACTTTTTTGAGTTCTTTGTATATATTCAATATTAGCCCTGTACTGGATCTAGGATTGCTAATGACCTTTTCCCAATCTGTCTGGTTGACAGTGTTCTTTGCCTTACAGAAGCTTTGCAATTTGATGAGTTTGCATGTGGCAATTCTTGATCTTAGAACATAAGCCATTGGTGTTCTGTTCAGGAACATTTCCCCTGTGCCTAGGTATTCGAGAATCTTTTCCAACTTCTGTTCAAGTAGTTTCAGTGTATCTGGCTTTATGAGAAGGACCTTTATCCATTTGGACTTGATGTTTGTACAAGGGGATAAGGACGGATTACTTTGCATTCTTCCACATGCTGACCTCCAGTTGCACCCACACCACTTGTTGAAAATGCTGACCTTTTTCCACTTGATGGTTTTATATCCCTTGTCAAAGATCAAGTGACCATAGGTGTGCTTGTTCATTTCTGAGTCTTCAATTATATTCTATTGATCTTCCTGCTTGTCTCTGTACCAATACCATGCAGTTTTTATCACTACTGCTCTGTAGTACAGTGTGAGGTCAGGAATGGTGATTCCTCCAGAAGGTCTTTTATTGTTGAGAACAGTTCTCCCTATCCTAGTTTTTTTATTATTCCAAATGAATTTGTAAATTACTGTTTCTATCTTATGAAGGGTTGATTTGGAATTTTGATGGGGATTGTATTGAATCTGTAGATTGATTTTGGCAGGATGGCCATTTTTACTAAGTTAATCCTGCCAATCCAAGAGCATGGGAGATCTTTCCATCTTCTGAGATCTTCTTCAATTTCTTTCTTTAGAGACAAGAAGTTCTTGTCATACAGATCTTTCACTTGCTTGTTTAGATTCACTCCAAGATATTTTATTTGTGGCTATTGTGAAGGGTGTCATTTCCCTATAATCTTTCTCAGCCTGTTTTTCCTTTGAGTAGATGAATGATACTGAATTGTTTGAGTTGATTTTATATCCAGCCCCATTGCTGAAGTTGTTTATCAGGTTTAGGAGTTCTCTGGTGGAAGTTTTAGGGTCACTTAAGTATACTATGATATCATCTGCAGATAGTGAAATTTTGACTTCTTCCTTTACTATTTGTATCCCTTCGAATTCCTTTTGTTGTCTAATTGCTCTAGTTAGGACATCCAGTACTATATTAAATAGGTAAGGTGAGAGTGGGCAGCCTTGTCTACTCCCTGATCTTAGTGGGGTTGCTTCAATTTTCTCTCCATTTAGTTTGATGTTGGCTACTGGGTTGCTGTATATTGCTTTTACTATGTTTAAGTATCGGCCTTGAATTCCTGATCTTTCCAAAACTTTTTACATGAAGGAGTTTTGAAATTTGTTAAATGCTTTCTCAGCATTTAGTGAGTTAATCATGTGGTTTTTTTCTTTGAGTTAATTTATGTAGTGATTTACATTGATAGATTTCTGAATTTTGAACCATCCCTTCATTCCTGGGATAAAGCCTAATTGATCATGATGGATGATTATTTTGATGTGTTCTTGGATTTGGTTTTTGAGAATTTTATTGAGTATTTTTGCATCAATATTCATAAGAGAGATTCGTTTGTAGTTCTCTTTCTTTGTTGTGTCTTTCTATTGTTTAGGTATGAGCATAATGGTAGGTTCATAGAACGAATTCAGTAGTGTTCCTTCTGTTTCTATTCAATGGAATAGCTTGAAGAGGATTGGTATTAGGTCTTCCTTGAAGTTCTGATCGAATTCTGCACTGAAACCATCTGGCCTGGAAATGTATTTGGTGGGGAGATTTTAATGATTGCTTCTATTTCTTTAGGAGTTAGTGACTGTTTATATGATTTGTCTGCTCCTTGTTTAACTTTGGTACCTGGTATCTATCTAGAAAATTGTCCATTTCATCTAGATTATCCAATTTTGTTGAGTATAGGCCTCTGTAGTAGGATCTGATGATTTTGATAATTTTGTTGAGGATATTTACTGGTCCTTTAAGTTGCGAGTCTTCCCCCTCATCTATACCTATTTTCCTTAGGTTTGGCCTTCTCATTGTGTCCTGGATTTTCTATATATATATTAGGTTCGTAGCTTTTTTGTATTTTGCATTTTCTTTGACAGTTGTGTCAATGTTCTCCATGGTATCTCCTGCATATGAGATTCTCTCTTCTATCTTTTGTATTCTGTTGGTGATACTTGTGTCTATGACTGTGATTCTTATTTTAGGTTTTCTATCTCCAGGGTAGTCTCACTTTGTGATTTCTTTATTTTTTCTACTTCCATTTATAGATCCTGCATTGTTTTGTGTAATTCCTTCTCCTGATGGTAGTGTTTTCTTGGAATTGCTTAATCGATTTTAGTGCTTCCTCTTTAAAAGTTTCTTTCTGTCTACCAGTGTTCTCCTGAAGTTCTTGGAGAGTGTTATTTATGTCTTTCTTAAAGTCCTCTATTATCATCATGAGAAAGTGATTTTAACTCTGAATCCTGCTTTTGTGGTGTGATGAGGGTGTTTAGGGCTTGCTATGATGGGGGAACTGGGTTCTGATGATGCCATGTAACTTTGGATTCTATTGCTTACACTCTTGTGCTTGACTTTCTCCATCTTGTTAACTGTAGTGCTGCCTGTACTTACTGTCTCTAACTAAAGCCTGCTTTTCCAGTTATCTTGCTTGTGTCTAATCTTCTCAGGGTTAGATGTCTCTGTGATCTTTCCAAGTTGCACTGAATACAGTGTTACCTCTATGATATTTCAGGATATGGTGCCTCCAAGGTAGCAGATCAGACAGATGTCTGCTGTTCTGGGTGAAGTGTATCCTCTAGGATGTCTCAGGATACGGTGCCCACTGACCTGAGTGCAGTGTCTCCCCTAGGATATCTCAGGATATGCTGTCTGAAGCCCTGAGTTCAGTTGTTCCTCTTTGGCTCTGTGTTGAGTGGACCTTCCAGAATGTCTTGGGAAGAATCCGGGGTCCACACAAGAGCAGACAGGGCAGAGGTCTGGTCCAGGCCTCAGATCTGGGAGAGGGGTAGATGGGGAGTGCTATTCTGCAGGGGTGGAGGGGGTTGTGTATTCCCTGGAATCTAAGTGCACTCAGCACCCAGCCATGGGTTTAGGGCAGTGTGTGGGTCTTCCTACCTAGGGCTCTGGAATCCATGGATCCTCCAGGATATGTCTGGGGAATCCATGGTCAATGCAAGACAAAACTGGGCAGAGACAAGCAGTCTTTTGTATGGGTTTCATCTTGTGGAATGCACTTTAAGTGAAATCAGTTACTCTTTTTTCACTCCCACAAGTTCTCTACAACATTAACCTAGCATGTCTTGCAGGCAGAAAAGATTCATAACAAAGGTTTTGTTGCTGGGTTAGAGTTAACACTTTTCTTTTGTTAGACTCCAGAGTATCTTCCTTAAACAAACGTACTAGAATGTGTGAATAATGGCCCTGTGTAGGCAACAGCTTGCTTTCTTGATGATCACTGATTTTTGTTGGTATTTTCCTCCGCAGTGGAGCCCTAGAGTCAGTTTGCAGAGAACAGCCCATTGTCTTTGACAGTGTCCTCAGTTGATTGGAGATTTACATGGCATCCCCATGGCTAACAACTCTATGGAATGGAACTTAGTACCTGTGGTGGTAGCATTGTTTGGTAACATGAGATGGCCAATTGGCAATCAGTCTCCCTCCTTAATAAGAGACTTAGGCTTTAGGCTCACATTTACATATTTTAGAATATGGTCACTGCTCTAGGTTTTTATATCATGCATGAATTGCCTCTCAGTTCCAACTATCTCTCCCTGCACTTCCTCCCTCAATGCAATCTTCTTCCCCATGCCAACTGATCTTCTCATTCTTGTCCATCCCAGTCTACCAATACATTCTACTCTATTTCCCTATATCATGGACATCCATGTAACCACCCCAGTTCCTTCTTCTATACCTAACTTCTATGAATCTACAGACTGTAGACTACACATCACTTATATAGTATCAAATGTCTTAGTGTTTCTTTTGTCACAAAACACTGTGACCAAAAAGCAAGTTGGGAAGAATAGGACTTACTTGGCTTACACTTCTTTATTGCTCTTCATCAATGAAGGCAGACAGAATAGAAACAGAAATGGTGCAAAAACCTGGAGGCAGAAGCTGATGCAGAGAACAAGGTTGGGTACTGCATAGTGGCTAGTTCCACATGATTTGCTCAGTCTGCTTTCTCATAGAAAACTCAGAGCCAGAAATCCAGTGATTGTAGTACCAACAATGATCAGGATCCCTCCCAATCAATCATTAATTAAGAAAATGCCCTGCAGTCTTGCCTGCACAGCCCGATTTTAATGCAGTATTTTCTCAATTGAGCTTCTTTGCTCTTGGATCATTGTATCATGTGTCAAGTTGACCAAAAATAAAACATCCAGCCCAGTTAATATCAACATATAAATCAATAGATACCATATTTATCTTTTTGGGACTGGGTTATTTTACTCAGTATGTCTTTTTTTCTATTTCCATCCATTTGCCTGAAAATTTATCATGGTGTTAATTTTTTATAACAGCTGAGTAATATTCCACTGTATAAATATACCACATATTCTTCGTCAATTATTTAGCTTATGGAGATATATGTTGTTTCTAGTTGCTGGTTATTATGAAGGCAGCAGCAATTAACATGGTTGAGTAAGAGTCCTTGTAGGATGAAGCATTTTGAAAATCTTTTCCACCTATCAGCTGTCTCTGCATATGTCCACCTCTTGATTTATGATTTTGCTAATTGGGATATTCTCTCTTTGCCTTTTAGGTAATTTGCATAAGAGTTTGTTGATCTTAGCACTCTAGTAAAAGAACCAATACATTTTTTCATGGAATTTTTTGTATTGTTCTTTTTCTATTTGTTGATTTCTACCCATAGATTTATCATTTCCTGCCGCCACTTCTTTGGGTGTCATTTCATCTTTTTGTTCTAGAGCTGTAAGGAAATGCAGACTGAGAGGACATTGCTCAGACTGCTCAATTACAGAATATATGCTTTTTTCTGAGTTGTAATTAATTTCTTGGTTTTTGTCTTTGTGTTGCTGTTTTCCTTCTATTATTCTCTATAGCCTAGATTAGTGAAAATGTCTTCTTTAAATTTTGTTTTATTATAAAATATCTTTGTTTCTCCATTTTGGTGATTGAAAGTTTTCTTGCATATAGTACCCTTGGCTTGCATTTGTATTCTCTTAGGGTCTACTGTCCAAGATTTACTGGCTTCACATTTTCTATTGAGAAGTTTGGTACAATTCAAATAGGTCTTTCTTCATAATATTACTTGGCCTTTTACCCTTACCAATTTTAATATTCTTACTCTAGCATGTGCATTTAGTGTTTTGATTATAATGTGATGAGAAGAATTTCTTTTCTGTTCCAATTTATTTAGTGTTCTTTAGGCTTCTTGTATGTTTATGTGTAGGAGAAGCTAAGGTGATAGGAGTAAAGAGAGGAAGAGGAGAAGTAAGGGAGAAAGAGGAGAAAGAAGAGAAGGAGTGAGAGGAGAGAGGAGATGAGAGATAGAGGGGAAGAGGGTCTCAAAGGAAATTGGTATGTTTAGGTTGGGTATTGGGTTTTACCTCTGCTTGTAAGGTCATCTTATTTTTGGTCCTTACCAAATATGTAAGCCTTTGCTTAATCTTTAAGCATTAGAGTCTCATTTTTCTACTGGGCCCCCATGTATATCAGGATGGTCTGGGCAATGCCCATGCTTGCAGACACAGCATGGAAGATTGGCAGAGCAATCTTCCATGCTGGCATCTCGTGAGTGGCAGGGCTATTTTTTTTCTGATGGGCTGTTCCTAGCTGTGGTGACCAAGTGCCCTCTGGCCACTGAACATGGCATCTTATCTAGCCAGAGACGCCACAGCTTAGACATGAGGCTTGAACTCCAGCCCCTTTTTAAATAGTTACTACAACTTTTATGACCACTCTGTTTTTGGGCTAGGAAAGTTTTCTTTTTTGATTTTGTTGAAGATATTTTCTGACAGTTTGCATTGGGAATCTTCGCTCTCTTCTATTTCTATTATTTTTAGGTTTGGTCTTTTCACTGTGTCCTGAATTTTCTGAATGGTTTGGGTTAAAAATATTTGGTGCTTTGTGTTTTCTTTGACTGTTGCATCAATATCTTCTATGATATGTTCTACACGTTAGATTCTCTTTGTATTTCTTGTATTCTATTGGTGATGTTTGTATCTTTAACTCATGATCTCTTTCCTCGATTTTCCATTTCCAGAGTTGTCTCCCTTTGTGTTTTCTTTCATATTTCTATTTCCTTTTTAATGTCCTGGATCATTATGTCCAATTTCTTCACCTATTTGATTGTGTTTTGCTTGTATTTCTTTAGGGGTTGTGTCTTCTTTAATGGTTTCTAGCTGTTTACCTGTGTTATCTTGTATTTCTTTAAGAGAGTTATTTATGTCTTCCTTAAGGTCTTCTATCATCTTAATGCAATAAGATTTTAGGTTGGAGTCTTGATTTTCAAGAGGGTTAAGAGTATCCAGGGTTTGCTGTGGTTAGAGACCTTGGTTGTAATCATCACAAGTGGCATTGTTTTCTCTTGCTTATTTCTTGGGCTTACCTATCACCATCTGGTTATCTTAGGTTTTAACTGGCCTTACTGTTTGTAACTGGATACTGTCTTTTCTGTGAGCCTGTGTTCCATGTTGTAATGGACCTTCTGGGAATCAAGCTGTCTCTGGGTGTGGGAGGTGATCTGGAGCATTGGCTCTGCCCAGGTAGAGGTGTGGGCCAGTAGGAAGATGTGTCTTTAGCAGGGCAAGACAGATAGGGTCTGCATCCACTGGGTCCCTGGAGATCCCTCTAAGGCCATGTATTGGGGCAGGGGTGGTCTCATCTGTGAGCCTAGGTATGACAACCTCTTGGGAGTCACAGTGTCTCTGGATGTGGGAGGAGTTCTGCGACATTTGCTCTGTACCTTGTCTGAGTTGTGACATCATGATGAAATCCTATTCTTCTGAAATTATAGGCCAAAAAATCTGTCCTTCTAACAGTTGCCTTTGTTATTTTGGTTTATCACAGTAATAATACAGTAGTTACTAAACAATCATTTATGGTTTTATGTGATATTTATTTTATTTTGCTTTTCTATTTTCTTCTCAATATTTCTTTTCTTATGCTTTATTTTCTAGTTTAATGAACTACCTCCACTCAACCACACACATGTATAAAAATGTATAAAAATTATTGCAAACCCACATGAAAGAAAACCAATGTTAATTCCCTATTTCTAAATCTGTGTTACTTCACCTAACATAACGATCTCTCCTTCCTTCCATTTGTCTCCAAATGCCATGATTTCAGCTACCTTGTTTGACTAAAATGTCATCATATATATATATATATATATATATATATATATATATATATATATATATATATATATATATATATTCTCTTAAGCTCATAAGGGAAAAAACATTGCATTTCTTAGCTAATGTGAATATCATAGATATAAACATAGATTTCATATATGTGACTTGTAGGACTTTGTGTTTTTTAAGTATTTGTCTATTAGTGTGACAGCTAGTCCACCTAATATGTCTATGTTCTAAAAATTATGTAGTGATTTACACAGTCCTATACTAGTGTACATGCCACCAGGAATACAAACAAGATAGGAAGAAGTCAAATAATCTCTATTTGCAGAACCTAATCCTATGCTTAAAATTCTTCAGCAGAAAACTGATGTATAAGCATTTTCAGCAAAGTGGAATGATGCAAAATCTACACTTAAAAGTCAAAAGCTTTTTTGTATGCCACCAATAAACTTTCTAAAAAAGAAATATAAGACATAAAAGCCAATTATGAATGATTTTTTTTAAAAAAAATAATAGAGGCTAGTAGTTTGTTGAGTGAATAAAGGCACTTGCAACACAAGTATGAGGACCAAACTTTAGAACTTTAGTAGTTAGTGGTGAGTGAGTGTGTCTGCTCATCTCTACTCTGGAGAGTTGGAGACTTGGAATCCCAGAGACAAGCTGACTAGCAACACAAGCCAAACCCTGTTTTAGTAAATAAAGTACAGACTCATCAAAGACACTCAACATTAACTTGTGGTCTTGAAGGCACATTCATAAACATATAACCACACACAGGTGCACCTACATTAATGCAAACACAATACACATACATGCCATTAACATCCACCTTCACTCACACTCACCTAGCCAGCCATACATGCACACACACAGACACACACACACAAAGAGAGAGAGAGAGAGAGAGAGAGAGAGAGAGAGAGAGAGAGAGAGAGAGACCTCATCAGGAGGAGTTACAAGACGATAAGCAGAAAGAAAAAACTAAAGACATGCTCTCTGAGATGGTGTCTTCTTGCTCCCAGAAGGCTGTGCCTGGAAAAAATAGCAGGAAAGCACCTGGGTGATCATCTAGAGAGATCCAGTAATAGAAAGGAAAAAACACCAGGGACCTATAAAATATTAAAACCAGCATTTGCTTAACTGACTTCCAGTCTCAAGCTTCACCCATCCCGAATATATAAAGTTGCTAATATGTTTTTTGACAAGGCTTGGCCTTTGAGCTTTCCAGTGCATCCAGTTGTTTGTTCATGCAAGGTAATAAACCTGGTAATCATCTAGACAACAAAGGGTAATTCCATCCCACACATGCAATAAAAGCATATATATATTTGTGTGTGTATGTGTATGAATAAAAGAATAATAATGAAAATGCTGTAATGTAATATATTTCTTTGTATTCTGCTGAAAAAAATGAATAACATTTAAAATCATGAGAAAGGAATATTAATTACTGAGTTAAATATTACAAAATATATTAGTCCGTCATTTTCATTTATAACTTTAGTATGCAAAAACTTATTTTATTTAAACAAATTAATAATGTTATTATTAATAATATTATTATTTAAGAAACATGCACAATTATGTAAAATAAATCACAGAAACTTTAGCCAATCATAATCAAAATTTTCAGATATTTAATTTCAAAGAGAAAAATTGAAATTACTTTTAAATGTTACCATGTTTAAAACAGTCATTCACATACATATAAAACATTACTCACTTTACCTTGATAACATATGTGAAAAACAACACATTTACTTTAACTTAAATTTAGAAACTGACTTTGTTCTGACATTAAAATTGCCAAATTAATTCTCCAACGGTGTATATTATCTGAATTGATGCCTATAATCACCTGTTTATTTTACCCTGCTATTATTCACACTTAGCAGGATTATTCTCGTACATAAAATCAGTCTCTTTAAAGACTGTAAAAGACCAACCGGAAATTTAATTAAGTGAGATTGAAGTTATGACTTGTATAGTATGGGGATTACCACTGTGAATACAGAATTAGTCAAGAACAGAATTTACCCCACATTGTAGGAAAAGAAAGGATTTCCTGGGAGCATATGCCTTTAAAATTAGAATTATTGGGATATATTTGGGTCAAAAAAAGAAAGTGGGTAATGAAGAATTTGGAAATGCCAAAAACAAAGAATGCAGCAAAGCACTAAGGTAATGGCACAGGAAAATAATTAGATGATAGTAAAGTGCCCCTGTACTTCTGAATGATGCCAGGCTTATTGGCTGTGTAGCCAAAAGGAAACAGAAATCATTCCCAAAATAAAAATAAGTACACAAACAAACAAACAATCAAACAAACCAATACCTTTCACCCAGCAAGATCAAAAAACTGCACAAAACACTGGCAAGATGTGTAACAACAAAATCAAGTTTCTGTTAGTAAAATTGTATCTTCATATATATCCTCAATTTTACACTTTCTCAGTGTATCAACAGCTATGCAGCATGACCTTTGAAAGAATCAACTTGACTAAGGGTTTCAAAAATCATTCTGTGCAACTATGTTCCAGCTGTGCCAAACAAAAAATTGTTTAAGCCCATATGTGCTATGTTCCTAAGTCCAACTGCATTTGTGTTCTCAATCTATGCACTTAGTCACACACAGATCAAAGTATTTGAAATGCAACTGGCATCTGTACCATTTGGAGACTATTGTTTTTTTCTTATTCTCCAAACAATACTTAAAATATTTATTGTACAATAATTATATTGTAGTGGGTATTTTTAGTCATTTAAAGATGCCTTTCAGCATCCAGGATGACTCACAGTTGTCATAAATTTATCTAGGATAAGTCATGTTTAAAATACAGAATAATATCTGTAATATCATTCCATGTACTCCATACACTGTATTCAAATGTTATCACTTGTTCTTCCATAGTACAATGCCCAAGTGATTGTTCAGCCCCCAAATTTTCTGGGGTGCAAGGTTCTAAATCAGCCTTTCTCATTCAGTTAACAAGGCTCCAACAGACATTCCTACAACACAGAGGGCCTCCCATTAGAGGGTGCTATCCTGGTGCAAGCAGGATGGGAGAGCACAGTCTTCTCAGCACACCTTTCACTTTCCAATTATGATGCTCCTTTATCAATTCCAAATAGATTAAGTCAGACCACTTGTCCCAAGAAAGTTTAACACATTTGACAGCTGCCAAGCCATGGCAGATAGATAAGTCTTCTCACAAAGACATCCAAATGTATTTCCATCTCCCACAAAGTTCCCTATGCAATCTGCTTTTCAGTACAGTGAGCTTGCTGACCAAGGTGATTTCAGACCTTGCCCATTAGATCAGGAAGAATATCAAAGTTCTTCACCATTAGAAAAATAGGCTTAGATCAACTCTTACAGTCCAAAGAGGATTAAATGCAATTGTAGTTCCAGAAGAGACCATCACAATGCTCACACCTCCCCAAGCAAGAACAAAATTTTCTACAAGTACATCAGGAGCTCAAGGACCCTTTCCATTTCCAGATGAGGTTCTTGAGTGTTCAGCACATACACAAGATGTGGGAGAAAACCCTGAATCTACCCAAATTATTATTGTGCCTTAGGCACACACACAAACTAATCTAGTACATTCACCATTTTCACCAGGGGTTCTGGGGCATTCCCAAACTGTCAGGGGGCACTAGGATTGTCCCACTCTACAGAAGATGGTCAAAGACATGTTCACAAATCTGCTCTCCCACAGAAAAAAAGAATAAATTATTCTCCTTCTATGAAACGGACCCTGGAAATTCCCTATCAAAACAACACTGAAAGATCCTCCTTCTAAACAACCAGTCTTCAAAATATCCATATCTGACAGAGAATTATTCAAATGTCCCCTACCACTCAAAAGGGCCCTCCTGAATGTCATCAGGTCCAAAAGAGCCAAGGTTGTGCCAAAACAATGCCAGTGAGCCATGCAAGCTCCATACTTGTACAGTGTGCTCAGATGATACAACATTCCCTGCCTACCCAGGAGACTCTAAATCATTCAGCTTTGATAGAAGAGGCTCCTAAATTCTCTACAAATACATCAGAGTTGCTACGATTTCTCAAACCTGTACCAAGTTCTCCAAGTACTACCCTAACTCAGAAAGGGTCTGTTGGACAGAATACATATACAAAAAATGTTCTAGACACAATCCCATCTTTTGAAATGGCTCTTGGATGTGGAACATCTACAAAAGATGTTCTAAGACATATATCATCCGAAAAGAAGGCTATAAATCCATTCCCATGTGAAAAATTGTCTATGGGACATGATATTCATACACAAGGGTCTGAAGAATCTTGTACATCTAAAGAAGGAGATTTATTAAATTATGCCTGTGCACAAGAATCCATGGGATCTCCCCAAACTTCGGAGAACGTGTTGGGAAATTCCCTATTTCCTCAAGAGGATCAGCCATCTTCTCCATCTACACAAGATGGTATAGACACTTTCCAATCTGCACAGAGGGCAGTTGGTTCTTCATGATGCACACAAGTGTCTCCAGAACGTAATCCTAATACCACAATGGGTATGTATTTTGCCTTATCTTCCAAAGGATCCTTGGAATCTGTTTTGCCCATCAAGTTGGATATGAAACCTGACATTCTACACAAAATGAATTATTCCCTTCTCCAGCTAACAAAAGTTCCTTTCCAACTTCCACAATACACAAGAAGGAGGTCTAGAAAATTCCATGTCTGCCCATGAGGCTCTTAGATATCTCTCATGTGTCCATGATGCTCTAAGAGAGACCAAATCTACACAGGTAGCTCTAGTATTTTCCCCTCAGTCTGAAGTCATAGTCAAGACTGGCACAGGTACACAAGGCACATTAAGAATTTCTTCATCTCAGCAAAATGCCTTAGGATATAGATATAGGAACACAGTCCACCTCTACACAGTGCACTGAAGCAGACTCACCATCTACTCAAGTGTGTCAGGGATATACTGACCCTCATAAAAAGATGGCGGAAACATTGAAATCTGATCAAGGATCTTTGACAAGTTTTGCAACTGCACAAAGCTTTATACAGCCTTTGCCAACTCCCCAGGGGCCTCTATAGTAACCATCTGCACTAGGTGTGCAAAAACTTCAACATCTACCCCAGGACATGTGGTATCTGGTGGCTTACCTCTAGGACTTTCAATATCTGCCCAGCCTATTCCCTTACTTAATTCCCTAAGGCTTTCAGATTCTTCCCTTTCTGTAGAAGGGACTTTTGTTCTCTCTAAATGGATAGAGAGTACTCTAAGACCTTAAACTTCATGCTGGACACCAAATGAGTCTTTGAATTTCACCCAGTGATTCCAACAAATACATCAAAATGCTTCAGAATCTTCAGGATCTATGCATTCTTCCAAATGTCCTATGATAATTTCTTTATCTGGACAAGGAACACTGGGATCTGTATCATCTTCCCTAGAGCTTTTGACAATGTCTCTATGTGTTCAAGTGAATGCTGGACCTATGATATCTGTTGAAGAACCTGGAGGCCCTTGCCTGTCTTAACAGGAGAATCTGGAATGTTATAGCTGTACACATGGAAACCAGGAATAACCAATGCTTCACCAGGATATTAAAATTTATCACCAACTTCCATAGTGAGTCTAGCATCTTCTCCATCTGCCAAGTTCGATTTGAGAGTGTCACAACCTGACTTATTGACATTGATACCTTTCCTGTATGCCCATTGTGTTCTAGGGACATTGACATCTGATCAAGGGCCTCCAGAAACTTTCCTGTTAATCTCAAGAGCCCCCAGGGCCCTGAGTGGAAAAAGAGGTTTTAAGAAAGTCAACATCTGATCCAGAAGATATTAGAGTTTCTGAATCTGCTTGGGTAAACTGGAAACATTGACATGTATGGAAAACACTGCAGAAATACTACTTATCACCTGAAAGATTATATAACCTTTGTCACTTGAACAAGATACCCTCATATTTTCACCTTCTTCATCACTTAGTCCAGAGTCAGAAGGACCTCTGCCATCTACCCAATCCACTTTTATGACTTCAGATTTTATTATAGGTTCTATAAAATTTTTGCCATCTACTGAGCAGGGTCTCAGAAGTACCACATCTCCCAAGGCATTCACAGACAGTCCAAGTATACAAAAAGCACATCAAAAGAGTCCTCTTTTTGCCATAGAAACACTCAAGATTTCAATTCTGACCATAAGACCTGCAAACCATACTCTTTGTCACAAAAAGAGCTCAGACATTCTTCCTCTTCCAAAAAAGATAGAAAAGTGAAAAATACTCACCAAGAGGGCATAGCATCCTCCATCTCTAAAGAAGAGTGCACACAAACCACTTCATCTCATAAAGAGAGCCTCAGGCATTCCACCTCTCCTTGTGAGATTCCCAGACACACTACTTTTACCAGGAGAAGAAAGAGTTATGCCTCTGATATGCAGGGAGACCTGAAAAGTTCACTTGAAGACCAAGAAGACACTGAGTCATCTCTAGACAGAGACAGTACTCAAGGGAGTGCCAAACTCTCATCATCACCCCAAGAGGATATCAGTCACCTTGTTTGTACTAAGGAGAGCTCATAACATGTTCCTATTGTCCAAGACGAAGGAAAACATTCCATTAGTTCCAGACAGGAGCCCACAGCTTTGGTTCATATCTTATGGTGATTCATCCCTGCATCAGTTCCAAAAGGGATTGCAACTATATTCCTGTTAGTCAAGGAAATTTCCAACATGACATATGTCAACTAGAGAACCTGGTACCTTACCATAGTTACCAAGAGTGAGACCCAGCATTACAATATGAACATGGGTACACGTATTGGGAAACTCTTGCCCTAGGTGACCAAAGATATACACATTTTGTTTGAAGCAATCTCAAAGGGATTCTTCTGCAAAGGGGGAGATGCAGTAATATCCTCTCCCCTAAAAGAACTATCAGTCCTAATCAGTCTGACCAATGTCGATTCAGTCTCTTCAGTTCTCACCAAAGGGATATTGGATATGTTTACTATCCCCATTTCAGGCAGCCTCAGAGTGTTTCAGGGTGAAAGAGAAGGACTCTCATAGGCCCCATCTAAGACATAGTGCCTCAGGGTTGCTTTTTATTACAAAAAAAAAAAAATCAGAAATGTGTCTTCTATATCAACAATGGATGAAACATTCTGGTTATGCCTTATGAAACTTCCTACATACCTTTTCTTCCCAAAAAGGCATCAGAGCATCCCAGCCTGCCAAATGGAAGCTTTAAGAAAGCCCATCTCAACAGGGTTGCCTGGTCCCTACTTTTCTTTACCATGGCATCTTCAATTCTTTTTTTTAAATTTAAAAGCCACCCTGATGTTTTTGCCCTCTGTGCCCCATAAAAACAAAAGGAGTTTTAATTTTTTTTCTTCTAGTCAATCATTTGTCAAACTTGCAACTACCACTCTTAGCTGCCTCACATACACAGTAAAGCATCAGGTAGGTTTCTCTGACTAAAGCATGGTAAGAATTCCTTTTCTGATTAAGAATAGCTCACAATTTGTAGTCAAAACAGCATGCTATACAGTGTGTTCCTCATGGAGAATAACATGTGCTTCTTCTGACTAATGTGGATCTAAGCCTATTTGATCTGACCTAATTGCTGAAAAATCAACTATCACTATCTTAGTTTAACTGAGTGCATCTTACTCTGATCCTCTGAACTCATGACCTCTATCCAAACAGTAGGACTCTGGTGACTGAAGATATAATGTCTAAGAGTAGTTTATAAAGTTATAAACCCATGATATATATTTTAAAGTTGTTCAGCAAAAACAGGAAATATATGCCATATTCAAAAATAGGCAGCTGATTTATCAGGAGACCTAGCTGGGAACTGCCCCTTAGTGTGATGGAGATTGATTTCACTGCTGCCTGGCCTGCATGACATGGATGTTCTAGGTTCCCATGAAGATTTGATAAGAAAATGTTTCAGCCTTCTCTACTCTCCAAATTGATTCTTGATCTTCCCCTGATACAAGAGTCATTGAAATTTTTGCTTTCCCTGATATTTGCCTCTAAAGATTGGTATTTTTAATAGTTTTGGGATATGTCAACATTCTCATTCTGTTCATTGGTAATTGAAATTGTGTTTCTGATACAGAACCAGAAAGACTCACACTTTCCCCAGTGACTGTAGTGGGACTCAAATCATTGTCAAGGGCTCACAGGGTCCTTGGGCATATTCTGTCTTTACCAGATAAGCAAATGCACTCTAGTCTTTCTCATGTAGACTTCAGACCTACAGCATAAGAACTACTGATCTTCCAAATTTCTGTATGAATAAAGAGAACTTCTGATCTATGCGCTTTGAACCAGGGATCCTCAGATCTTTCCCTATAGCCTAACTGATCTTAATCTAAATTATCTAGAACCAGTGTGCATCACAATTTTCACCAATAACACGAGGTGGTTACAGATGTACTTCCTCAACATCAAATTTGTCAGTGACTTTCCAATGTTCAGGGGAGCATTAACATACAATACTTTTGAGACCCTGAAACATCAGACATTCATTAATTGCTCCAATTGATCTCAGAGTTACCACCTAAGAAATAAGTTGTCACATAGGTCTTCAATGACAAAAAAGTCCTGAGACCTATGACATAGTAAGCTGAGGATTTAAGTCCTTTAAAACTTCTTGAGAAGGCTACAGATATAACCCTCCACTATCAGCCTGCAATAGAATTGATGAAATCAAAATGGGGCCCAAGATGGACCCCTCTATAAGGACAATTTATGCTTCCAGCTAATAACTCCATCAAGTCATGCAACCTCAGATGTAAACTAACCCATGACATTAAGGGGACTGATAACATTTTGAAATATCTTCTGAAGAGGACTTTAGTTTTACTATCTCTAATCACATCAGCACTTGACATTAAGGGTATGCCAAAGAGGTCAGCTGACCTGGAGAATAAAAAACATTTTATTCTTCCTATGTCTGCTCTGGAGAGGTCTGAGACATTCCACTCTGATGAAGAAAGCTATAGAACTGTCTTTGTGAATGAAGAGTGTGCCTCAAACATTTAGGCCTGCCTGTAATGTGCTTCAGACTGAATCCTTTACACCAAGAATGCACAGAACCTTCTCTCTTTCTTCACGGCAGACTCAGGTCTACCATTCAACTAAGAGAAACCAGAGATTCTTTCTCAGACTTTGTTGGTCAGGAAATACACCTTTGACCACCTCAAAAAACATCAGGGAACTCTGGATTCAAGTCCAATGGCCACTGAATGATAAACTCAAACTAGATCCAAGACCATCTATCTTTATTCTGATCACCAGAAAGGTAAAAGTCCTCCACACCCACACCTGTGCAGCTTATTTTAAGTTTAAATAGGGAACAGATCCATGGACTTTGACCGAACAATTCAGAAGGAACCTCAGAACACTGTCAAGTCTGCAGTGGAGTCCTCAAAGAAAAAACATTTCTAGATTTCTCTGAAGATGTGGAGCCTGGAGTGCCTGGACCAACATCCTCTACAGAAGGTAAACAGGGATACTTCCCTACTCTCAAACAGGATTGAGAGGCTTTCTCTTTTCCAAATTTTTTTTATTTTTATCCTCTGATGATTGAGGCCTTAAAAGTTACCCCTTTGACTCAGTAGGCTCTCATAACAATTCTTATTTCTCAGTGGCCTGTGAGATATTTTACATCTGACCTAGGAGCATTTTTGTTTTTAATCAAAGTTCACAGAAATCAAGGGGAGGAAGAAAATCATGGATCCTTATACCACTTCCTTGAGTAAAGTCATATGATACATTGTGAAATCATCAGTCTATCATAGTTCTCAGTGGATAAACTTAAGACCCAGGAGGTAATCATGCTAAGGGCACATACCCATGAAGATCATAAATCATGGTCACTGTATTTGGTCTCCTGCTGCTTCAGCTAAAATAAGAATGCTATAGACTGTGAAATACAGTTTGAAGTTGAGGCAATGCTAAGATCCCATGAGCTAAGGTAAGCAAATTTATTTTTGCTTAAAATATTATGGGAACCTTAATTCTGTGATCATCTCTCATATCAAAAAGATATCAGCATCTCCTTTCTTTCCTAGGGTACTCACTCCTTCTACCTTTGATTAAGGAGACCTCATATTTTCTCACTGAAGCAAAGGAAACCTCAGATCATTACAGTGTGTCAGAAGGCTTAAACATTTATTTACTTTGAGGAATCATATACAATTTACATCCTGAACATCTCTGTGAGTTTTCATGTCAATGACTTCTCTGTAGGCTCCATAATCAGAAGAAATTGTGTTAAGTCCCTTTCAAATTTAAGGGTCTCTAGATTTCCCTTATTCAAAGGAGAAATAATGTATGTTTCTTACTTGACAGTGTGTGTGTCAAGGATTCTTCATTGCATCATTATTGAACCTACAATTGTCCTTGAACTGAAGGAGAAATCTGTGAAACAATAGGCAAAATATCTGAGGTTCAGTCCATAATATCAGAAATTTATGGACTATTGTTTCTAAAATTTCTCCCTCAGCTCAAGGAAAACTGTAGGTTCAGTAATGATGATATAAAGAGTCTTTGACATGCATACTCTGTCAATGAAGAAGCACATGTTCTAATGTCTTAGAATAAGGGAAATCTTGACACCCTTAAATTTGAAAGAAACATAATACCAATTATTCTGATTACATGGCTGACAAAGAAGCCACTGACATAAAAACACACAGGGATGTTCATGAAAGTGTATGGGATTCCTCAACCTAAATGAATGTTTAAGCCTCATTTGGACATAATGAAATGATCTGAGCCTCCCTTTGCTTCAGTGAGAAAATAAAATATGATGTCTCCTTAATCAAAGGAGAAGGAGTGAATACCCCAGACAAGAAGGGAGGTCCTCATTTCCTTGTGACAGGAGAGATGATCAGAGTATAAAAATTTTCATAATGTTTTGAGCAAGTATCTGCTGACAATGGTTTCTTTAGAGAATACACTTCCAATCATATAATCTTCACTTCTGTTTCTCTTAATGTTTCCCTTCTGACATTAGTGACAAGTCATTTCCAAGTTACTGAAGGGAGGGCATACAACTCTGAATGGATATCCTGGGACATAAAATGAGGTTTTTAGACCTGACGGTAACAATCTGAACCCTGATCTAACTTTTATCTTTCAGATTGCCACTTGAAATGGAGCAGGTACATCTTTGTTGCCCATGCTTGTGCTGCTGATAAACAGCTTGTGGAGAACATAGAGCGAAAGATTACAAACTAATTTGTAAGAAAAAAAATTTCTGATAGATGGGAAGCACATCACTGAGTCTCAGAACACATGGGTATTCTGGACAGTGAGGACATTTGCACTTGATATAGTATTTTCTGTACATATTTTCAATTCTCAATGTAATCTTTTGCCTGAGCAATTATGTGACCTTTTTGCTCTTCCTTATCCTCCCAACATATTATCTCTCTCGAAAATGGGAACAATGACCTTCCCACATATAGTCAAAGTAGTTTCTCTACGTAAATGATCAGGCATAGATCCAAAAGTGACTCATTTTTTTTAAACACGTGACCCTAATCCACACTGGATTGAGGCCAATAGTCAAAGTTTAGAATGAAAGCATAGAACCTGTGCCATCTGATGCCAGACAAGTTTATAGAAATGTAATAATGTCAACATTTCTGTCTCATTCTAGGTAGCTGAAAAACTAGAAATTACCTAGCCAGCAACAGTCATCCAAACATTGAAGAAGAGAAAAAAGTTGGTGCCTGCTTTCTCTCAGAATGAACACTAACTAAAATATACAAAACTCTGAATAATAACTGGAAACTTAGGATAACTGCTGTAAAGTTTCTCCACTGTATAGAATACCTAGGACCTTTATATTTGACAGAATTTTATATGTCACCTTCACACTGCCTGAAAGAAATTCTGTCAATAGGGCATCAGAATTTTCCTTTCTTACATGGGGTTCACTTTTCTGAGTGTTAACATACTACTTCTCACTACATTGGACAGAATTGCAGAACTCTCCTAGGACTAGCATTTCCCTAGACCTCATTTGCCAAGTGAGGCCTTGAGCACTTATTACACCTTACATGGTCTTTATATATTCCTAGTCCTTCCAAGTTGCTTTAAGTCTGTTCTCCTTAAAGGGCTATCAGATCAAGGGAGCCTTATACCACTAATTCAACATAAAAGAGCATCTAACATTCCCTGTCTTCTCAATAGGATTGTGGTTCTATTGTCTACCTCCACCCACAAAATGGATTTTAGGCCTTCAATTTCTGCAAAAGGGGACTTGGGAATCAAAGATTGAAAAGCTCTCCAAAACTAGCACTGTGTCAAAGGGTGTTTTAAAACCTCCAAAATCTAGAATAGAAGACTTCAGGTCAACTAGCAAATGAAGATCCAAAAAAGATCTCTTCTGCCCATGTCTCACAAACAACTCTATGAATTTTCACGCCTTTCACTAGCAGAATTGCAGATAATTCTTTACATAAAGAAGGAAGGAAATGTCAGGGGCCGCATTTGTACCTATTAAATGTAGTACCTAAATTCAAACTCAAGATCAACAAACTATCTTGAATGCATCAAGCTATAGCACAGAAGATCTAGTAATCCAGTTGTAAAAGGAAATTAAGAGAATTACACCTTGTCGTAGAAAGTTGTCATAGACCCTGTAAGTAGGTACATTAGGATGGCTACTTAGCTCTCATAGAGCAAGAGATGGAATTGAAGAGCTCAGAGACTTTCCAAGCCTCCATAGGCAACAGGGACTTGGCTACTATGCTAAGCTACCATTGCACATGCACTCTGAGCTTACTCTATGATACTAATTCACAGGTTGATCATATTCTGGAGAACTTTGAGTCATGTTCCATCCGCACTCCATCATATGTCCAGATTCATGCTGTACCTGTCCATATACTTAAGCAGAAAGATTATGGCTTTAAGTAAGCTCATTCACATCTCAGATGTATGGATGTCTGCACACAGCTTATTTGAACCACATGCAAGCTGCTATGGGCTAGCCAATCAACTCTCTGATGACCAAAGTCTCTAACTCCATAATGATGTACTGAGATCACAAAGGTCACATGCACAACTAGGTCTAGTGATCATTCTAGCCTTGTGCTAAACATGTAACATTTTATAATCCATTCATTATTCTGATATAACATAGATGATCTACACACACCATGGTCAGATCAAACACATTAAGTATTAAATGGCTAGCTAAATCTTGTAGCCGAAACATCTGCACTTCATGAATATGACATGCAGATATCCCTTTAACAGTGGCTACAACATAATTCAATTGTGAATCAGGGTAAATTTAAGACATATGATTTGCACATCCCTTTGACATTAGTTCCTATGAAGCTTAAGAGATGTCAATCTCTTACAACTTACACTAGCATGCTACGTAGCACTCAGCAAGATGCAGATCACCATGACATAAGCCTTATATAGTCCAACTTGCTGAGCTATTTCTAATGCCAAATTGACTCAAATATTGAAGACATGTCTTTGAATCTGAACTAACAAGTATCGATGAAGCAACTTGTAGAAACTAGACCACTAATCACAGATCCTCTCAGTATCAACGCAACAACAATATATATATAGATGCATTAACCATGAAGCATCTCGCTCATGCTCAATGAATCCTGTAAACTTTCAACCAGAGTAATACATCAACTCTAAAATAGCATACAGCTGGAGAACTTAGGCTGTACTAAATGAACTTAGGATTAACCATCTGCAGAATATCATAAAATCCTCTTACTAACAATTGTTACACATGAGCATCTCATAACACTTGATTAGGAAATTACCATTGCACATGATCTGGTCTGAACTCAGTGAGACTCTCTCAGCTGCAGATAGTCTGCCTCAGAAAATGTTCTTCTTCTGCCTGAAGATTTCAGGCACAGTGGACTGTCTGACTAGCCTTACTGTACAAGTGTTAACTATCTAAGCAATTCTAGCTGAGCATTGAACTATGTATCTGAATGCAGGCAGTATACTCTGGCAGGAGAGTCAGATCTTACCAGCTTAGACATTCCAGCTCCTACTCATGGCATCCATCATCACAGCTGCTACTCTGAAGGATGGACATGCACTATATATCTCACAGTATAGCCTTTCGACTTGAGCTTATTAGCATGTGAGTCTAGCCTAGAGACTAGGCTCTTGCAGCCTTTATGAGTCATCCTCTGCTTGCCTGTAAAGTGCATTAAAGGCATCCAGTGGCTTGCTTTGTCTATGTACAACTCAGACGCTCAAAGACTCTATGCACTTCAATATCCACCTGAGTCAGACTCTGCAGCAGTCTCCAACATTATCACCAGTTCTCTGTAGCTGAACATTTAGTTCTGATACCAAGTAGCCATCAATTGCATGAAGATTCTATTTCCTGACTACTTCATCTCAAGGTCTTGCACAGCTCTTCAAACTTCTCGAGCTCTATAACGCATAGATTCGTGATTGAGCAGACCTAACGCACGCCTAGCATCTGGGAGAGAAAGCACAAGACGCAGAGATCGGGTAGTTACTGCAAAATGAGGCCTTTTAATCTGTATCACACACGTGGAAAAATGCGGAAGGGCGCGGAAGGGGCCTGGCTTAAGTACAGTCTAGAGTGACTTATTCACTTCTGATTGGCTGTTCGCTCACCACCCAACATTCAGTGACTTTGGCACGCCTTTCTGCCTAGCAGCTGCGCAGATAATTGTTTATATCTGGAGAAGACACGAGGCTAGCGCCAACTTGGCGTGGCAGATTATATTGCAGCTCCTTACACTCCACCAACAAAATGGATTTTAGAACTTCAATTTCTGCAAAAGGGAACTTGGGAATCAAAGTTTATTGAAAAGGCTCTCAAAACTAGCACTGTGTCAAAGGGGTGTTTTAAACCTCCATCTTCTATACTAGAAGACTTCAGGTCAACTAGCAAGTGAAGATCCAAAAACGATCTCTTCTGCCCATGTCTCACAAACAAGTCTATTAATAAAAATTTTTTTTAAATCCTTCACAATATTAGAATTGCCAATTCCCTTCTATACTTAAAGAAGGAAGGAAATGTCAGGGGCAGACCTGCATATTCACTGTAAACCTATAATCAATCATATCAATCATAACATCAGGACTAAATCAGCAATAGGCTTGACATACATGGTCTTGGGTCTCTGTGGAAAAGCACAGAAACAGATGGTTATTAGCTATTGTAAACAAGCAAATTTGGTGGAAAATTACCATAGACCTGTTGTCGTAGAAAGTTGTCATAGACCTTGTAAGTAGGTAGCCATTTTGGATAGTACCAACTTAGATAAAAAAGAACAGGAGTGATGGAATCAGAGAGCTCAAGAGACTAGGGAAGTTGAACAGAGGCCACAGGGGGACTTGGGGAACCAACGTTCTCCATTGGCATTAGTGTCAACACTGGCTTCCCATATAGCAGCAGGAGGCACAGCACTGGACACATGGCACTCTGTGAGCTGCTCTGTGCATCCATGATGCCTTTAGTTTCCCTTGATTGAGCCCATAGTGTGGTGGGAGATGAAAAGAAGGGTCCCCACAAAAACCTTGGTCTACTTACCCAGTCACACAGGTTGGTATCTCAGGTATCTATCAATGAATTCTGGTAGATGCTGCCTCACAAAGTCATCCAATCATCTGTTGTGCACAAAGGCCCAGATAGTCTTGCTGCCCACTTCCAAAATCTCACCTGCATTCCAGCTAGCATGATGAGCTGAGAACAAGGACATATCTAAACAAGGAGGGAATATTTCATCTCGACATTCCCATTTGAAAACTCTGCTCTGGATTCAGGCCCCCAATTCTAAGCAACTACAAAATAAGCATCTCCAGGCAACTGACCAGGATACCTGGCAACCATTATGAGCTAATTCAAGCTCCCTCAGAATCTCTCTCCTCTCTGAAAACCTCCACCCCACCTCCATCACACCCCAGCCATTCACCAACTGCCATGCAACACTCTGTGGACACTTTGATCATCTTCCTGCCTCTAAAGTCCCCAAGTCACTCTCACCATGGATCCTTCTTTCTATATCCTACCACACAACCACATACCTACCTGTGCAGGGACCAGGCACACATGCAACTCAGAGCTTTCTGAATAGATTCAAGTGGACTCAAGATGACAGGCAACTAGGGACAAAGCACAATGAGCATGTCTCACTTGTCTCACCAGGATAGCACAATTCCTCACCAACTCCTCCTAGACATATTCACACCAAGGTCTTCTGAGGGTGCACATTGGAAATACTCAAGGTGTCTTAAAACTTTCTCTCCAAGTGTTCAATACCACAGCGTTATAGCAACTGGCTAGCTATCCATCTATCTATCTATCTATCTATCTATCTATCTATCTATCTATCTGGCAATCTATCTATCATTTATCTTTTTCTACCTACCAACCTATATACATATCTACCTACCTACCAACCTTCCAACTTTCTTACATACCTCCAATCTTTTTATCTATCTATCTATCTATCTATCTATCTATCTATCTATCTATCTATGTATCTTTTTCTATCTACCTAACTACCTACCTACCTCCTTCTATCTCTTTTTGCCTTGCCAATACATACACATCCAGGTACATTTTCTAGGGCAGAAGCATCTCTTTGTTTAACAGATAATGAATTCCATGGTCAATTCTGAAATGATTTTCACTATCCACCAGGAAGCCTTCCTTTCCTGAGCAGTGAGAGTCTCCAGAGGTCCTCTCCTGCACTCTTAAGAGCTTAAGTCACAGCTGGTGTAAGTAGACCCATCTAACAACCACCAGGAGAGAAGTCTGGCATTGATTTCCACTTCTGCCTCCCTACCAAGCTTTCTTGAGGCATCTGCTCTGACAGATCAAGACTAGCTCTTTCTATCCAGGCAGTCCTGCTCTGAGTTCTCAGAGGTGCAAGGCCCACCACCCCAAACAAGGAAGAATCTGTCACCCTCTATATTATTTATTGCTAAACAATTGTCTCATCCTTTTACCAAGACAGAGAGGTACCATCAGGAACAATTTCCCTGTTGTCCACAATAAGTATTTCTACACCTTGTGCCATCCTGTGCTATGGAGTGGTCACACATACCACCTTAAGGTTTTTTATTACATTGAACCTAACCTTCCCAGACCAAGCTGTGCTCAACACCATAAGACATGATAAATTAATAAATGTATAAATGAATAAATCTTAATATTGATTCAGCCTTCGCCATCAATGTTCAATATCCGTGATCAATACTCTTTTATCTATAGGTTGAGGTTGACCTTATCCATTATATTACTACTATTATTTATTTTTTTCTGTTTTTTGACTGGAATGATGATTTTTCTGATCATGGTAATGTTTGGTGAGTCACAGAGGTATGACATCATGAGTTATGACATCATCTGTGTGACATCATGGGCATGACATCATGGGTGTTACATTATGGGTATGATATCGTGTATATGACATCATGAGTGTCACAGTGTGACATCATGCATGTGTCATCAAGTGTGTTACATGAGTATGACCTCATGGGTATGAAATCATAGGTGTTATATCATGAGGGTGAAATCACAAGTGTGACATCATGAGTGTGAAATCACAAGGGTGACATTGCAAGTGTGACTTTAAGGGCATGACATCATGAGTTTTATATCATGACTGCTTTAAACATGGCAATAGTTAAAAGAAATTTCAATTTTTCATTTTGAAATTAAATGTCTCAAGATGATTACTTGATTTATGATTGTCTAAGATTTCTGTGAATTATTTTACATACTTGTGAATGTTTCCTAAATCATATCATTATTAATAATAACATTATAAAGTTCTTCCAATAAAATCACATTTGCCCAGTAAATTTTAAAAATGAAGATAACTGAATAGTATATTTTATAGCATTGTAACTCAGTAATTAATATTCTTTCTCAAACTTTAAAAAGTTATTCATTTTCTTTGTCAGAATACAAAGAAATGTTTCATTACAGCACTTTTGTGCATATGCTTTTATTCATATACATATTTATATACGTAAGCTTTTATTGATTTTATTGCACATGTGTAATGGAATTGTCCATTGTTGTCTAGATAATTACCAAGTTTATTCATGTCCATGAACAAGCAACTGGATGCATTGGAAAGACAGAAGACTAAGTCTTGTAGAAGTCCAAATTAGTAACTTTATATATTCAGAATGGGAGAAGCTTGAGACTGGAAGTCAGTTGAACAAGTGATGGTTTGAATATTTAATAGGCCCCTGGTGTCCCTTCCTTTCCAATATTTGACCTGTCTAAATAATCCCCAAGGTGTTTTCCTGCTATTTTTCTTGGCAGACTCTTCTGAGAACAAAAACACATCATATCAGGGAGTCTGCCTTAGTTTTTCCTTAATGCTTGTCATCTTGTAACTCCTCCTAATGTATGTTTCTCTCTCTCTCAATTCTCTCTCTCTCTCTCTCTCTCTCTCTCTCTCTCTCTCTCTCTCTCTCGTCTCTCGGCTCTCTCTATGTTTGTGTGTAAGGTGTTTTCATGTATGTAGGTGCACAGATGTATGGGTATATGTGCATATGTGTACATGTGCTGTAGAGATCACATGTATTAATGTTAATGTTGGGTGTCTTTGATGAGTCATCCACCAACCACTAGCCAGCTTGTCCCTGGGATTCCCAGTCTTCAACTGGTCCAGATTATAGGTGAGCAGCCCACTCACTCACCACTGAGTACTGGAGATCTAAATTTTTGTCCTCACATTTGTGTGGCAAGTGCTTTAATCCACTCAACTACTAACCACCTCTATTATTTTTTGAAAAATATTATTAAAAATTGACATTTATGTCCTTTATTTCTTTCTGAAAGGTTTGTTGGTGGCATACATAAAAGCTGTTGAATTTTAAATGTTGATTTTGGATCATTCCACTTTGCTGAAAATGTACATATGTGAGTTTTTCTGCTGAAGGATTGTAAGCACACGATCACATTTTCTGTGAATAGGGATCATTGACTTACTTCCTCTCTTATTTGTATCCCTGGGGGTATGTAACTAGTTAGCACTGTGTAAATCACTACATAGGTTTTCAAACATAGACTTATTATATGGCCTAGCTGTCACACTCCTGGACAAATACCTCAAAAGACCCTAAGACCTACTACTGACATACATGCAATGCATGTTTATTGCTTCAGTATTCACACTACCAAACAAATGGAACCATTTCTTTCCATTATGAGCTTATTAGAAAAAATGTAATTCATATATATATATACATACATATATACATACACACACATAAACATACATATACTACATATGTAATAGTATTTTAGTCAACTGAAAAGGTAGATGAAATCATGGCATTTGGAGACAATTGTATGGAAGGAGTGATTGTTATGTAGGTGAAGTAACACAGATTTAGAAATAGGGAATTAACAGATTTACTCTCAAGTGGGTTTGAGGTTATTTTTATATGATTTTATGATGTGTTCCTCATTTTTCAAGGACTTTTACCATGAAGGGGTGTTGAATTATGTCAAATTCTTTCTCAACATGTAACTGAAATGACCACGTGGTTCTTGTTTTTCCTGAGTTTGTTTATATAGTGGGATTACATAGATGGCTTTCCAAATATTGAGCTACCCCTACATTCCTGGGATAAAGCCTACTTGATCCTGATGGATGATTGTTTTGATGTGCTCTCTTGGGTACGGACTGTGAGAATTTTATTGAGTATTTTTGCATCGATATTCTTAAGAAAGATTGGTCTGAAGTTCTCTTCCTTTGTTGTGTCTTTGTGTGGTTTAGGTATGGTCGTGATTTTGGCAACATAGATCTAATTGGATAATGTTCCTTTTGTTTCTATTTTGCGGAATACTTTGAAGAGAATTGGTATTAGGTCTTCCTTTAAGGTCTGATAGAATTTTAAACTAAAAGCATCTGGTCCTGGGCATTTTGGGCAGGGAGAATTTTAATGACTGCTGCTATTTCTTTAGGGGTTATAAGACAGTTTACATGGCTTATCTGCTCTGATTTAACTTCTAACCAGCCTTCAACTCCCCTCTGAAGAGATGGTAGCCTCTCACTATGCCACAGCCTGACCACTTTCAGGAGCTCTGCTGTAACCAGGGACAAAGGAATCCTCCCCACCAAAGACAGATCTCTCTGCCTCATAAGAGGCCTGCTCCAACCCATGTCACAGAGTTCTACCTGGATACCAAGAGTGTCAGACTCCAGTCAGAGACACCCATGCACATTGACACCAGAGATAACCAGATGGTGAGAGGGAAGCACAAGAACACAAGCAACAGAAGCCAATGTAACTTGATATCATCAGAACCCAGATCTCCCAACACAGCAAACCTTGGAGACCCTAATACACCTGAAAAGCAAGATTTTGATCTATCTACCATACCATTTCATGAAGATGTTAGAGGCCTTTAAGAAGGATGTAAACAACTCACTGAGAGATATACAGGAAAGGGTCTTTTATTTATTAAACAAAGCTCAAGTTCTTATATTCCTGGCAATGATGATGTTTCCTACTCTTTGTGATAAGAGAGAGCAGAGATGAATACTTTGTCTCACTTCATATGTGACAAAATATGGAAATTGATTTTCTCATCTATTAACAATAATAACCTACATTGTCTGCTTAGAAATACAGCAAAATCACACTGGGAAGAGAAAATCTCTGTTATCACAACTAATTGCCGTTTTTTTTTTCTTTTTATTTATTTATTTTTGTTTTATTTATATTTCAGATGTCGTCCCCTTTCTTATTTCTCCTCCTTAGAAAACCCCTATCCCATGCCCCCTTTTCTTTTTGTTTTTATACACTTTTAAATTGTTAATCAGAGGCTTTAAAAGTTTGTTAATGCTCAATCAGAAGCATAACCCAATACCCAACCTGGATGTATCAACTCTCTAACTGGTGGAGACACGTGAACATCTGCCTCCATGTCCCCACTCTCTTTCTCTCTCTTTCTCTCTCTCATCACCTAGCTTCACACTTCCTGTTAGAATTAAACTTTTCTCTCAAATGCAATTCAGAGCATACTTATTCCTAATTGTACCAGTGAGGTAGAAGATAGTTCTAATTCCCAGTCCATCATTTGGTTGAGTAACCAGAACCTCTGTCATCTCTCCTAACTAAAGCACTTAGTTCTGAACCTGGCATCTTTTCTTGGCTTTAGAATGAATATCAGCTGAAAACCATCCACTCATACCTTTTCTCTCAAAGTAAATAGCCAGGATTGGCTATGAGACTATAGGTCTTCAACTCCATCAGAAATCCAGAATGACTGAGTTAACTGAAATTATGGGAAGCACAAAGCATAGCTTCTCAGACTTTGCCAATTTATAGATACCACTGTACAACTGGGTAGACCCTGTACTACAAAACACTGGAGCATCTGATCTTCAGCCTTCTGGCCCAGGATCATCTGACAGACCTTAGTGGTGCAGAATTATTAAGGGCTGATTACTCTGTCTGGGCAGATATAATCAGTTGACTATTCTGCATGTGTGTCCTTTTCTGGACAGTAATTTGTCTGTAGATGGAAAGAGGCAATTCTTGCCTAGTGGCTCACACTGCACAACTGGAGTAATTTCAAGGATGCTCAATTTTTTCTAAGAATCCACAACAGGAAGCTTTCAGGAGCAGATGGATCTTTATTCAAAATGAACCTAACTATAGAAATGTTTGTAA
Organism: Arvicanthis niloticus; assembly: GCF_011762505.2. NCBI lineage: Eukaryota > Metazoa > Chordata > Mammalia > Rodentia > Muridae > Arvicanthis > Arvicanthis niloticus. The sequence goes on along the minus strand of NW_023044978.1, from coordinate 4,890,868 downwards.
CGTCAATTCTATGGACTTCTGATGTTTTGAAAACCAACTATAAACGTAAGGTAACCTGGACTGTTGACTGTTAACTCCTCTCAGCTTTTTCTAAGTAAAATATTGAAAACACTGTAACAATAAACTCAAAGCCATGAATTTGCTATAGTCCCTTAACTCATAGGCTAACCATACAAAATCATTTATAAAAGTTAAAGAAGAACTGGGTCTAAGCCTTGTATTACTCAGTGTGTTATACAGGCACAATGCCCATGAGAATATCAATATTCATCTCACATTTGTATCAATAAGAAGCTCATACCAATAAAAACCTTAAATTTGAAATCAAAGTAAATTTTGTACCATTTAAGAAATTATAACTTCATATTGATATTAATTATACAGATTTCTACCAATAGGTTATGGCCATGCAATAAGTTCTAGCTAATCCTCCCTGTTCCAACAAAATTACTACTTGTCCCTAGAAAGACATACCAATATTAACCACCTTAGTCCACATGCCCAGGGAATAGGGGCACTGACTCTTCTTTAACTTCTTCCAGCTGATTATGAGCATTGAGATATTAGAAGAGGGGTGGTGGGAAGAGTAAATTGAGAAGCCTCTGATGCTGTGTCTTCAATGCATCCAGATGGAATTCCAGGACATCAGAGGTTTGGGCAGGACTACTAAGCATGCTTGATGAGTAGATACACCAATGTTGTGAATTCTGCAGTATACAATTCTCAGAAAAAGTTTTAGTATCAAGAAAAATTTTTTTCCTAGAGGTTTGACATTTTTTAAAGATGTTGGTTTTAGCAACGTTTCTTTATTTTTCCCTTGTTAAAAATAGTTGTAATATTTTTAGTTCAAATTTTATCCCCTTATCCCATTTCCATCACCACCCAGGAACCCTTTATCCCATCCTACCTGCCCCCTTGTGCTTCTATGAGGGTATGATTTTCCAGTTTCTATGATGCTGTTTCCAGTAACATAAATTGCCTCCTAAATTTCTAAGTCCTTCCCTTTATGTTATTAAATCTCCTATTCTTTCTTTCCTTTTTTTCTCATTTTTCCCTTTTTAGTCTCTTTTTTTTAATTGGGTATTATATTTACATTTCAGATTTTATGCCCTTACCCCACTTCCTCCCACCACCCAGAAACCTCCTTTTCTATCCCCATTCCTCATGCTTCTATGAGGCAGTGCCCACACTTATCCCCCCACTACTGCCCCTCCACCCTCAGGTCCACCCCAGTCTGTGTTTGTTTTTTATGGTACAAAGAATCTCCTCTCCCACTTATGCCTGACAATTACATCCTCCCCTACATATACTGCTGGAGTCATGGGTCATTCCCTATGTTCTCCCAGGCTGGTGGTTTAGACCCTGGGGGGCTGTGGTTGTTTGCTATTGTTGCTTTCCTCCTGCTCCTGGGGTCACAAACCCTTTCTGCTCTTTCAGTCTTCTCTCTAAGTTCTCCATTGGGAAACCCTTGATCATATCAGTGGTTAGCTGTGAGCATCGTCCTCTGAATGTGTTAGTCTTTGGCAGACCTTTAACTACACAGCTATATCATATTCTTGATAGCATGCACCTCCAGTCATCCACATAAGTGTCTAGCTAAGGTGACAGTACATAGGATGAATACCCAGGTGGAATGGACTCCTGATAGCCCCTCCTCCAGTTTCTGTCCTGTGTTTTGTTTCTATATTTGCTCCCTTGATTTTTTTATTTTTTTTACTTTTTCTAGGTAGAACTGAGGCATCCCCTCTTGGTCTTACTTCTTCATGTGGTCTGTGGGTTGAATCTTTGCTATTCCAAGCTTTTGGGTGAACATCCACTTAACAGTGATACTATGTGTGTTCTTTTGTGATTGGGGTAACTCGCTCAGGATGATAATTTCTAGATACATCCATTTACCTAAAAATTTCTCTAATTCATTATTTTTAATAGCTGAGTATTACTCCATTGTGGTGATGTACAGCATTTTTTGGATCCATTTCTCTGTTAAGGAACATTTTGGTTTTTCCCAGCTTCTGGCTATTATAAATATGGCTGCTATGAACCTAGTGGAGCATATGTCCTTATTATATGTTGGAGCATATTCTGGGTATATGCCCTGGAGTGGTATAACTGGATCCTCAGGTCCAGTTTTCTCAAGAATTACCAAAATTATTTCCATAGTGTTTGGGCCAGCTTGCAATCCCACCTACAATGGAGGAGTGTTCTTCTTTCTCTGCATCCTTGCCATCATCTATGTGAGTTTTTGATCTTTGCCATTCTGACTGGTGTGAGGTGGTATCTCAGGGTTGTTTTGATTTTCATTTCACGGATGACTAAGGATGTTGAGCATTTTCTAAGGTGCTTCTCAGCCATTCGAGTTTCCTCTGTTGAGAATTCTTTGTTTAGCTCTGTATCCCATTTTTCAATAGGGTTTTATGGTTGTCTGGAGTCCAATTTCTTGAGTTCTTTGTATATCTTGAATATTATCTCTCTATCAAATGTAGTATTGGTTAAGATATTTTCCCAATCTTTTGGTTGCCATTCCTTCCTATTGACAATATCCTTTGCCTTACAAGAAGCTTTGCAATTTTATGAGGCCCAATTTACCAATTCTAGATCCTGGAGCATAAGCCATTGGTGTTCTGTTCAGGAACTTTTCCCCTGTGCTTAGGTATTTGAGGGTCTTTCCTACCTTCTCTTATATTACTTTCAGTGTGTCTGCTTTTAAGTGAAGACCATTTATCCACTTAGATTTGAGCTTCTTACAAGTAAATATGAATGAATTGACTTGGATCCTTCTACATGTTGACCTCCACTTGAACCAGCACCATTTGCTGAAGATGCTGTCCTTTTTCCACTGGATGATTTTAGCTCCTTTGTCAAAGATCAAGTGACCATAGGTATATGGACTCATTTCTGGATCTTCAATTCTATTCCATTGATCTTCTTGACTGTCTCTGTACCAATACCATTCAGATTTTATTACTATTGCCCTGTAGAATACTTTGAGGTCAGGGATGGTGATTCCTCAAAAAGTTCTTTTGTTGTTGAGAATAGTTCTCACTATCCTGGGTTTTTTGTTGTTCCAAATAAATTTGTGAATTGCTTTTTCTACCTCTATGATGAACTGATTTGAAATTTTGATGGGGATTGCATTGCATCTATAGATGGTTTCTGGCAAGATGGCCATTTTTACTAAATTAATCCTGCCAATCCAGGAGTATGGGAGATCTTTCCATCTTCTGAGATCTTCTTGTATTTCTTTTTTCAGAGACTTGAAGTTCTTGTCATACAGATCTTTCACTTGCTTGGTTATATTCACTCCAAGATATTTTATATCATTTATAACTATTGTAAAAGATGTCATTTCCCTAATTTAATTATCAGCCTGTTTACATTTTGAGTATAGGAAGGCTACTGATATATTTGAGTTGATTTTATATCCAGCCACTGTGCTGAAATTGTTTATCAGGTTTAGGAGTTCTCTGGTGGAAGTTTTAGGGTCACTTTATACTACCATATCTTCTGCAAATAGTGAAAATTTACTATTTGTCAAAATGTCTTCCTTTCCTATTTGTATCCCTTTGACTTCCTTTTGTTGTCTACTCACTCTAGCTATAAATTCCTGTACTATATTGAACATGTAGGGTGAGAGTGAGCAGCCTTGTCTAGTCCCTGATCTTAGTGGGATTGCTTCAAGTTTCTCTCCATTTAGTTTGATGTTGGCTGCTGGCTTGCTGTGTATTGCTTTTACAATATTTACATATGGACCTTGAATTTCTAATCTTTCCAAGACTTTTAACATGAAGAGTTGTTGAATTTTGTCAAATGCTTTCTCAGCATCTAGTGAGATGATCATGTGTTTTTTTTTCATTGAGATTATTTATGTAGTGGATTACATTGATGGATTTCTGAATATTGAACCATTCCTGCATTCCTGAGATAAAGCCTACTTGATCATGATGGATGATTGCTTTGATGTGTTGTTGGATTCAGTTTGTGAGAATTTTATTCAGTGTTTTTGCATCAATATTCTTAAGAGAGATTGGTGTATAGTTCTCTTTCTTTGCTGAGTCTTTGTGAGGCTTAGGTAAGAACATAACTGTAGCTTCACAGAATGAATTTGGTATTGTTCCTTCTATTTCTAGTCTGTGGAATCGTTTGAAGAGAATTGGTATTAGGTCTTCCTGGAAGGTCTGATAGAATTCTGTGCTAAAACCACCTGGCCCCTGACTTTTTTTTTTCTGGGAAGATATTAAATGACTTCTTCTATTTCTTTAGATTTTATGTGACTGATTAGATGGCTTATCTGCTCCTCATTTAACATTGATACCTGGTATCTATCTAGAAAATTGTCCATTTTATCCAGATTTTCCAATTTTGTTGAGTATAGTAGGATTTTTGTAGTAGGATCTGATGATTTTTCTTTTAATTTCCTCTGTTTCTGTTGATATGTCTCCCTTTTCAGTTCAGATTTTATTAATTTGAGTACTGTCTTTGTGCCCTTTGGTTAGTCTGGGTAAGGGTATGTCTATCTTGTTGATTTTCTTAAAGAACCATCTCCTGGTTTTGTTGATATTTTGTATAGTTCTTTATGTTTCAACTTGGTTGATTTCAGCCCTGAGTTTGATTATTTCCTGCCATCTACTCCCCTTGGGTATATTACCGTCTTTTTGTTCTAATGCTTTCAGGTGTGCTGTCAAGTTATTAAATGTATGCTCTTTCCATTTTCTTTTTGTGGGCACTTAGAGCTATGGTTTTTCTATTAGTACTGCTTTATGGAGTCCCACAACTTTTCGTATGATGCGTCCTCATTTTCAATTAAATCTAAAAAGTCTTTAATTTCTTTATTTCTTCCTTTACCAAGTTATCACTGAAAAGAGCATTGTTCAGTTTCTAAGTGTATGTGGGCTTTCCATTATTTTTGTCCATGTCAAAGACAAGTTTTAGTCCATGGTGGTCTGATAGAGTACAATGGATTATTTCAATCTTTTTGTATCTGTTGAGGCCTATTTTGTGACCAATTACATGGTCTATTTTGGAAAAGGTACTATAAGGTGTGGAGAAAAGGGTATAATCTTTTGTTTTAGGATGAAATGTTCTGTAGCTGTAAATTAAGTCCAATTGGTTCATAACTTCTGTTAGTTTCATTGTGTCCTACTTTAGTTTTTGTTGCAAAGATCTGTCCATAGCTGAGAGTAGAGTGTTGAAATCTCCCATTATTATTGTGTGAGGTGCAATGCATGCTTTAACGTTTAGTAAAGTTTCTTTTATGTATATGGGTGCCCTTCTATTTGGAGCAAAGGTGTTCCAAATAACAAGTTCCTTTTGGTACCTTTTTCCTTTGATGAATATAAAGTGTTCCTCTTTATCTTTTTTGATTACTTTTGGTTAAGAAACAATTTTATTTGATATTAGAATTGCTACTCCAGCTTGTTTCTTGGGGCCATTTGTTTGGAAGATTGTTTTCCAACTTTTACTCTGAGATAGTGTCTGTCTTTTATACAAAGGTGCATTTTCTGTATGCAGCAAAATGTTGGGTCCTGATTATGTATCCAGTGTGATAGTCTATGTCTTTTTATTGGAGAATTGAGTCCATTCATATTAAGAGATATCAAGAAAAAATGAATGTTGTTTTGTTATTTTTGTTATTGGCAGTATATAGCTACCTTCTTTTAGAGTTGTTGGAAAATTAATTTCTTGCTTATTCTACATTGTAGTTTCCCTCCTTGTGTTGGAGTTTTCCACCAATTATCCTTTGAAGTGCTGGAGTTGTAGTGAGATATTGTGTAAATTTGGATTTGTCATGGAATATTTAGGTTTCTCCATCAATATCGATTGAGAGTTTTGCTGGGTCTAGTAGTCTGGGCTGGCATTTGTGTTCTCTTAGGGCCTGTATGATATCAGTCCAGGATCTTCTGTCTTTTATAGTCTCTGGCGAGATTTCTGTTATAATTCTTATAGGTCTTCCTTTATATGTTACTTTGCCTTTTTCCCTTACTGCTTTTAGTATCTTCTCTTTGTTTTGTATATTTGATGTTTTGATTATTATGTGATGGGAGGTGTTTCTTTTTTTTGTCTAGTCTATTTGGGGTTCTGTAGGCTTCTTGTATATTTCAGGACATCTCTTTCTTTAGGTTAGGGAAGTTTTCCTCTATAATTTTGTTGATGATATTTACTGAACCTTTAAGTTGGGAGACTTCACCTTCATCTATACCTATTATCCTTAGGTTTGGTCTTCACATTGTGTCCTGGATTTGCTGGATGTTTTGTGTTAGGAGCTTTTTACATTTCACACTTACTTAGACCCTTGTTTCTATGTTTTCCATGGTATCTTCTGCACATGAAATTCTCTCTTCTATCTCTTGTATTCTGTTGGTAATGATAGCATCTATGACTCCTAATCTTTTTCCTAGGTTTTCTATCTCCAGGGTCGTCTCCCTTTGAGATTTCTTTATTGTTTCTATTTCAATTTTTAGGTCCTGGAAAGTTTTGTGTAATTCCTTAATTTGTTTGGTTGTGTTTTCTCAAATTTCTTTAAGAGCTTCTACCTGTTTACCTGCATTCTCAAATTCTTTGAGAGTGTTGTTTATATCCCTTTTAAAGTCTTCTATCATCATCATGAGAAGTGATTTTTAATTCTGAGTCCTGCTTTTATGGTATGAAGTGGTGTTCAGGACTTGCTAGGGTGGGGGAACTGGGTTCTGGTGATGCCAACTCACTTTGGTTTTTGTTGTTTACATTTCTGCGCTTGCCTTTCCCCATTTGGATAGCTGTAGTGCTACTCGAACACACTTGTTCTGACTGGAGTCTGCCTTTCCATTTATCTTGGTTGTGTCAGAATCCCTTGGGGTCCGGATGGCTCTGTGATCATGAGCTCCAGCTGCTCTGTGTACAGTGGCTCCTCTAGGATAGTTCAGGATATGGTGTCTCCAGGGAAGTAGACCTGCTAGGTATTTGCTGCTCTGAATGTGGTTGCTCCTATAGGATACTTCAGGATAAGGTTTTCCCTGCTCTGCAGCTCTGTGGGCCATGTCCTCTGTATAATGCCTGTAGCTCTGTGGTTTTTGGCATCTCTTGGGTACCTCTGCATCTCTGTGGTCTGTGACCTATAACCTCCCTAGGGTGCCTCTAGACTCAGTTTCCAGAGGGGAGCAGATGTTCTGGAAGACTGTATCCAGGCCAGGGGCGGAAAGTGAGTGTCTCTCTGCAGGGGCAGGGTCTGGATGCCAGGTGTGCTCTTGGGTCTCCCTACTGCCAGTTGTGCTTCTAAGGCCTAGGGCAGTGTGTAGGTTCTCCTATCTGCTGCTCTACTGTCCATGAGCTCCCTAGGGTGCCTCCAGACCCAGTTTCTACAGGGGAGGAGATCGGCTGGGAGACTGCTCTAGCCACCAGTATCTGGGCCAGGGGCAGAAACTAATTGCAGGTTTTGTTCATCCAATTAATTCTGCTTTGAAACTCTCTTTACCAGCAATATATTGACTATTAGGATTTAAATTTCTTACACTAGCTTCTTGCTCCTGTTTGCTGTTCAGCTGTAATTATCTGCCATTATTTTATTTATACAAACAACTGGCTCAGAATTTTCCTCTGGGTTACTGGAACATATAGTGCTACCTTTCCCCCAACACAAAACATTTTTGTATCAAATTAAATGCTGATACCTTGCATGATTGCTTTCTAAAGAGAATAGAGCTTAGTGTGTTGGGGCCTGCCAGGAATTATTCCAGTCTGTAATCTTTGCACTAAGGTGGCTAAAGGAAGGTCACAATAGTACAGGGCTAGCCAAGTCTAGATAGGGAAACATTGACCTTATGTTTTTCAAGCCAGAAGTGGTGGCATATATCTCTGACTACACTACTTGGGCACATTTCTGACAGTTCAAGGCCAGCATGGTCTATAAACTGTTTCAAAATACATAATCTATACAGATAGATTGATAGATAGATAGATAGATAGATAGATAGATAGATTCAACAGAATGTTATAAATTGACAGGGGGCATGCTAAAAGCAAATATCTGTGTGTCTTCTGGTTGTAATTTTATAGAAATGAAACAATATTTTAAATCTATAACATAATAATACTCTGGGACAGCCACTGGGGATGGAAGTCCTGGCTGTAAAGCTCACATATCATGCATTGTCTTATTAAAAACCCAGAGATCTTGTAAGAGTCTCCTTTGCCTGACGATTTCTTAATGACAACCGCAAGAGTATTTCATGGACTCTTAAATTCTTCAATATATTCTAATTGCAGCTGTTGTTCTACTAGTCGTTCTATAGCCTGTACTTCTTCCTGAGTTAGAAGCCACTGATTCTCACAAACAGGCTTATCATTGATCCATAAAATTTTATCTGCATATAATTCTTCAGCAGCCCCTATAAAAATGCTGATCATTATAATTTTCATCTGTGATTAATTTTACTTTCATTTCCCCTAAGAGATCTCTTTCCTATTGGGAGAATAGCAAAGAGGAAATAATGTATGGTTGAAAAGTACCCACTGTGCCTTAACATTTCCATGTCAGGACTTTTGAACTTTGAACTAGGTTGGAAGCTAGCCCCAGTCTCACCAGAGTAGAGGTGGTATGAAGTGTTGGTCATGTCCCAGGCCAGTCCTTTCCTGCCATGCAAGACTCATCTGCTCCTGTGTCCAATATTCCTTGGATACTTTTTTCTTCTACTTGTATAATATTTAAGGGTCTTTGTCTAGTAATTTCCAGAGTCCAAGCAACCACTACTGTGGAGTCAAAACCTTTATTCTCTCTAATGTGTTTTTGGATTGGATTCAGAAGTTCTATATAAGGGAATAGTATTATCTGAGCTACCAATTGGTTCTTATGTAGTTGTATTGTTTCTTTTCATGGCCTAATCATAAATTTTACCTCTTCTTGGAAGTCTAAACCATTTATTCCAGTAAGTGCTTCAAAATTGTTCTTGTAATTTGAACTTTTACCTAATACAAGACCAAAGGTGCCCACTGATAGTGGTCCTTCAAATCCTGTGTGTACTACTTGTACTCCCTCATAAAGAGAGAGTATATGATGTTTGCCTACCCCAAGATCTAATCTTTCACTTCCTGGTATTGCTCTGGGTGAGATTGTGATATTAAACTCAGGAGTCAGAGGATTCAGTTTACTTTTGCCTTCCTCTGTCTCTGTTTTTTGCCTTTTTAGGGGCTGATGACATGCCCATCACCCCTATTTTCATCTCATCATTCAGAGTAGTTTCATTATTATTCCACTAATGCTTTCCCTTTCTACACTGAGGACATAACCCCTGATGTTGGTTTTTATTTGTTATTCTGGAAGACAGGGTTTCTCTGTATAGCCCTGGCTGTCCTGGAACTCACTCTGTAGACCAGGCTGGTCTCAAACTAAACTGCCTCCCAAGTGCTGGAATTAAAGGCATGTGCCAGCACTTCATGGCTGTTTTTCTTATTTTTATTCTTTGATGTCTGCTCTTCTTTTTTACAGTCACAGCTCACATGTCCTTGTTGTTTATAAGAAAAGCACAAAGCCTTTTGGTTTCTTCTTCATTTAAGTTCTAAACATAGGCTTGAAAATGTTGCCCTTGCTTTGCTGTGGCATAGTCCATATTGTGGACCACTGCTGGTGAGGCATTTATACATGCATTAATGTAATCTTGTACAGTCCCTGTTTTTCTGATTGGTCTAACTAGTTCATGGCAGAGAGTATTGACATTTTCCCACGCAGTTTGTTTTAATAATGTTTCAGAGCCCTTAGAGGGAGGAAGCATACTGTCTAATGTTTCTTCCAATCTAGCAATAAAGTTCTTATGTGACTCATCTTGTTTTTGTTTGATTCCTGCTAATAGAGTTGTCTTTCCATCAACACGAGGGAACCTTCTCCAAGCAGCTAGGAAACTTCTTCTAGTACTTCCCATTTTAAACCAACTTGTTCTCTACCATAGAGCATTGAAATCATAGGTTATCTGCCTTCTTCTTGAAGGCTAAATTCTGAGCCACTTTCCTTGGTCTATCCTCATATTCAGTCCTCCACACTATAAACTGTCCAGGGCTAAAAGTGGACTTTGCAGTCTGATGCAAAACATCAGAGGAGTTGGCCCATGCTTTGCAACACTTGCACAATCTATAGTGTATGGAGCACTTGGCCCCATGTTCTTGACACAACACTGTAGTTCTTTAAGAGATTTAAAGGAAGAGGTTCCCAATAGGGTGTATCCCCTTCAAAAATAGTTACTGGGAAGCAAAAGTCCAAGTCTCCTTTTGGCCTAGCTTCTTTTATGGCCCTTTTTCTAATTTTCTAAAGACAGGCTTTCTTCCTCTGGGAACCATGGGCTGACATGCAGTACAAAATTATAAAATGCTACCAAACTCTTCTTTGAGGGTTTAGTACTTCTACTTTCTAGCATATGATTTAATACTGCCAAGAACAAGCCTCTGTTCTTGGACTGTGACTGCCCCATGATGTTTACCTTCCCATTGTCTTAACTCAACATTTCTCTATCGAGAAGACTTCAGGACTCTTGAAGAAGTCTTATCCATACTTGAAAAGGTGTCTTTTAGAAAAGGAGAGAGAATGCTTACCTGCTTTGAGCTCCACATTTGGGAGCCTCATAATAATCATATTTTCAGAACTACAATGCTTGTAGAAGTATCTTGAATATTTTGGATAACATAAGCTTTCTGTAAGTCATTGATTATTTTAATCTGTCATTACATAATATGATGGCATTACAAGTAAGTCTTCCAAACACAAAGCTTCTTCTATGTCATGGCAGTGTATAGTTAGAATCAGTGAATATACAAGAAAAGAGTTCCAGAATATTTGCAGATATAATGAGAAAATAAAGAGATATCATCATGAATGCTGATTGCAATTTTACTTTTCAGTCAAAACTGGTTTTTATCTGGGTCTATTTCTCAGATGTTCATAGTATTAAAATGTTATGTTCATATCAAATTCAGAAAGGGAAAAGTTCACCATAAAACATGGTCTTAGCTTTCAGTGGATAACTTTACTGGTAGGATCAATTCTGCTGAAACTAGCATGTACTCCCTCATTTGATGCCTGCATGTTAGGTCCTATGTCATGGATTCAGAGATCTACTGGTATGTGTTATTTCTCCTTCTGAAACTGGAGATTGTAAATAAAATCGGCATGAAATGCTTTAAAAATAATTGCACCCTGTTTTGTGCCTTGTAAGGACTTTACCATCTGGGAGGTTTTGTAAAATTAATTGTTAGCTGCTGCCATTTTCTGGCACTCTCTGCCTTCTTAATAGCATTGAAATTGTTCTCTTCCAGTCCAGTCCTAAGAAAGGGCCTTTGTGATTTGCTAATACTAGAACCTAAATGACACAATGTCAATAGATTTAGCATTGATTGCGAAAATACAGGAAGGTAGCCAAGTAGAAGTTATGAAAGAAAGATGGTATAGTGATACACAATTTCTCTCCCTCCTTGCCTTTCTTTTTTTATGACTTGATTACTCTGTGTAAAACCTGGCCAGCTGGGGTCTCTCTCTCTCTCTCTCTCTCTCTCTCTCTCTCTCTCTCTCTCTCTCTGTCTTTTTCTCTCTCTCCCTCTCTTAAAATCTCAACCTTTCTATACACCAGGCTAGCCTTAAACACAGGGATCCAGCTGCCTCTGCTTCCAGAATTTTGGGATTAAGTCTGTGTATTATTGGCTGGCAAGATGATACACATTCTACTCACTAAATATGTGAAGGATAAATATCCTCAGAAGTTCCAAAGTTTTAAAAATATTTGAAAGCCATTGGTTCAAGTTAGACTGTAGGGTTTGAACTGATTCTTCTTCTTTTACTTAGGTTCAGCTTAGTGTCTCTGAAAAATGGGGTTTTAGGCAGTATAAGTAGGACTTAAATGTCTTGGAGAGGGCCTTGGCTTGATTACATAGCTTAATACTTCTTGGTTTCCAGTGTTCACCTACCTTCACTACCTTAAGAGAAGCAGAGCCAAGAATTTCTCCTAATATACATGCTAGTCTAATGCCTCCTGCTGACTAGTGCCTTCAGCTGTGTCCTGATTGTTCTAGCTACTTTGTGCCACTGCTGTTATCTTGACATTACTGAACTGGACTGCTGTTTTAGCCATGAAGAGTTTCATAGTGAATCCAGCTGCTGCTGCCAACCTGTGAATAAAGCTGCTCATTAATGACAAAATCAGATGGGAATTGCTCCAAAGAACTGTTTTGAGCCAGGTCTACTTCCTCCATATCCTTTCTTTTCCAATACATCTGGTGGGTGGTGGCCTAGAAGGCAAGTTATGAAAAGTTATGAAAAGTAGGCTTTGAAAAATTAAAGTTACACACTGTCTAATGGGAATACTATTGTATTGAAAGATTAAGACTATCACGGCAATACTCTAGAAACTAGTAACATTTTTATCACAGGGAACACAAAATTTAATTCCTTCAGGCATCAGAATTTTAAAAACATCAAGAGAAAAACAGGGACATTAACACAAGCAACACTATAGCATGATGTTCAGAGTAAACAAAAACAGTCACCTTTGGGGCATCATTAGAGGACATCTGTCAAGGTGCTATAAAACAGTTTGAAGCATTCTTCTCATCCACATATAAAAAAAAAAACATGCTGCACAAGTTTACTGATGTCATGTGACACAGCCTTAGATGATTTTTGAGCTGAAGTTTCTGATGAAAACATGGTTTCTAAGCCCTGTACTAGTGATCCTTACATGCCTTGTTTTCCCCAGGGCTATCATCTCTATAACAAAAAGGTAGAAGGACTTTTTTGAGTCTTTTGGGGGAGGCATTTACACTTATGGCTTCTTCTTAAGTGTCATAAACTATTCCACAAGATTCATGGCTAATTTCACAGTGCTTCTTCACTGTAAGCATTTAGTTTAGTTCCTGTAACATGTGTGACAGACATGTGATTTTCAATGAAGATATAACTAATTTGGGTGCCAGAATTATAGTCAACAGTTTAGTGAATTATAGATTTTTGAGTCTAGACTTGTTAACACCTTATTGCAAACTATCTTTTTAAAGTAGCTGATACTTCTTATCCCAAATAAGAACACCCCAAGAAGCTGTACACATAGGTAACCATGAAAGAGTACTGGCTGCTCTTCCTGATGAATTATCATCAATTCAGTGGACCCAAACAGTGGTATACAGCTCTTTGTGGCTCAGTAGAACAGAAACTGACACCTTCTAATGATGAGTGCACATGAGCGGGGCAAATGACATTAACCAGGTAAGTGATAGCAAGGAACTTAAAAAACAACACATACAGGTCAAAGACAGGAATATATCTGTGATTTAAATGACAAATGAATCTACAGAATTACATCTAAAGGCCCAGAACAGGCTTCCCACCTAGCAGCAGAAGGTACTGCAATAAACCCAGGGCAATGTGTGGGCTGCTCTGTTTGGCCCTGAGTCCTTCAGTTTCCCTGGCCCAAAGTGAGGTCGGAGATGAAAATGAAGCCCTTGATACCTCCCTAAGAAACCTTAGTCAATGCATCTGGGCACGATGGTTGGTATCTCAGGTACCCAACAATCTGTGTTCTGCTAGATGCTGCTCTACAAAGTCATTTATTCGTCTGTCCACCTAGAGGCCCAGAGGAGCTGGCCATCTATTTTCACAATCTCGCCTGCAGGACACTTAGTACCCTGAGCTGAGGACAAGGAAATATAAAAAGAAGGAATGAATACGCAATCACAACCTGGCCCCTTGACAAACAGGCCCTGGCCTCAGGCCCTTGATTTTAAACTTCTACTAAGAAAGAATCTCCACTCTACCAAGAAACCAGGCAACCATTATGAGCTGATTAGAAAAGCCAAACTCTATTTCAGTAAACAAAGTGTAGATTCATCAAAGACACATAACATTAATATGTAGAAACTTCAGGCACACGCACACACATGCAGATACAGCCATACATATGTGCAACTACCTACATGAAATCACCTTACACATACATGGCATTAACATCCACCTCCAGTCACACACACATACACACACAATCATAAATTATGAAATATATATATATATATATATATATATATATATATATATATATATACACACACATATATATTTATATATATACAAATATATATATATATATATATATATATATATATATATATATATATATATATACACACACACACACACACACACACACACACACACACACACACACATATTTCAACTCCCCCTGTGGTCTCTGTTCAACTTCGCCTGTCTCCTGAGCTCTCTGACTTCATGACAGAGGTGACTTACCAGATGAGGATCATTCTACGAGGGCCTTCTTGGCTTTGTGCCTTGACATGGGAAGTGAGAGAGTGTGGCCAGAAACCATAGAGTCTGCGTCCACAAGAAGAGAACTGGCTGTCATCTTTAGGAGATACTCATGTGGATGGTATCAGGCAGGAAGATGTCTTCTATGATTCCGAAGCAGATACCTGAAGGAAGCTTAATAGGAATGTAGAAGCAAAAATCCATGTCAGGCTTCTCTCCTGGTGGTTGTTAGTGGGGTCTTTTTCTACAAGCTATCACTAGATCTCTCGACAGAAAAGAAGGAGAACACATTTTCCCCTGAGTCCTACATGGTGTTTGGTGAATGGCTGGGGTGTGGTGGCAGTGGTGTGGAGGGTAAAGAGAGAAGAGAGATTGTGAGGGAGCTAAAATTAGCTCTTAATGGTTGCCTGGTTTCCTGGTCAGTTGCCTGGAGATGCTTATTTAGTAGGTGCTTAGAACTGGGGGTCTGAGGCCAGAGCTTGGTTTCCAAGTAGGCAAGTTGGAATCTAATATTCATTTCTTCTTTTGATATATCCTTGTCCTCAGATAACCATGTTAGATAGCCTGTAGATCAGATTGTGAATGTGGGTGGACAGCCACTATGGGGCTCTGAGGTGGACAGATGACTGGATGACTTGGAGGAGCAGCATCTACCCGAACTCAAATTAAGAGGTAGTTGAGATACCAACCTGTGTGCCCGGGTGTGTAGACAAAATTTTTCAGGGGGTGGGGAAGGCCTCTTTTCGGTTAGCAAATGAAGTCCTCAGGAACACATAGAGCAGCTACCCATTTCTCTGGCTCCAGTGCAGTGCCTCCTGCAGCTAAATGGATAGCCAATGTTGGGACTAATGCCAATTGAGAAGGTTAGTTTCCCACCCCAAACCCCTGTGGCCGCTGTTCACATTACCATGTTCCCTGAGCCCTGATTCTAACATCTGGCTGCCTTATGAGCTGAGGATCATCCTGGGAGAGATTTCTGTCTGAGTGCCTTTACCTGGCATCTTGTGAGAGTGTAACCATGGACAGAGGAGTCTGCCTCTTCAAAAAAGAGAACTGGCTTGAGCTTAGTGAGCCTTTGTGTGGGAAAACCCAGGCAGCTTCAGTCTGGATCCATCTCTCCACCTGGCCCAGTCCCAGTGTTCTGGCTGGGCACTGAGTGGGCAGAACCATCTCCTGGTCCTCAAGTCCAGGCTTTGATTCTCATGCTCTGCCCCTAGGGTCCTGGTTAGAATGAGGTTTATGTAGAGCTCTTACAGGATCCTTTGTAAGTACAAGCTGACACCTCTTACAGGATCCTTTGTAAGTACAAGCTGACACCTCTTATTGCTTGATTCTCTCATACTGCACCCTTCAGTGGCTGGCAACTGTCCAGGAGTGAGAAGCACCTAGGAAGGGTGACTCTTCCATCTCCACCATGTACAACCTCCTCTTCCCCTGACACTTGTGGAATAAAATTCATATTTCCAAATCCTATAGGCAGGAGAAAGCGTGCACACACAAAAGTGCAGGAGCATTCTCTCTTGCAAGATCAAATATATATGCCAGTCAACATAGTGGCAGATGTGCTTGTAGCCAGTCTATTCTGGCTGTACAGGATGGACTAGGACCTCCTGTCAACTTTTAGGTCCAGAGGAGACCTGTGTGTGAGAAAGTTTTCAGCTGACCAGAGAGGAGGGCCTGCAACCTCAGGTTTGGGAATCCTGACTAGGGAAGCACAGCCTCACAGTCCTGAGCACCATGCCGATGTGACTTAAGGTCTCTACAGTGCAATGGACCTCTGGAGACTCTCAGTGCTCAAAAAAAGAAGTCTTGCTGGTTGTTACTGAAAATCATTTCACAAATGACAATGAATGTATCATCTGGTAAACAGAAAGGTGATTCTGCCTTAGAAAATGTAACTGGAAGTTTATGTATTGGTGACACAAAAGGAGATATTTGGAGGTTTGTAAGTACATACGTAGGTAGGTAAGTAGATAGGTAGGTATGAAGGCAGGTAGATATATAGATATATACATATAAAAAATAAATAAGAGATAGATAAATAGATAAATGACAGATATATAGATAAATAGACAGACAGACAGACAGACTGACAGACAGACAATTACATATATAGCCAGCTAGTTATTATCATGCTATGGGAGTCAGCGACTTGCAGAGAAAGTTTGATGGCACCTTGAGAATTTTTATCGGCACCCTAAGGGACCTTGGTGTGCAAGGAATTGGTGAGCAGTGGGCATATGCTGCAGGGATCCTGGTGGGACATGCGATAAATACCCATTGTGCTTTGTGTCTAGGTGCCTGTCACCTTGGGTCCACTTGAATCCCTTCAGAGAGCTCTGAGTTGCATGATTGCCTAACTTTTGATCAGGTAGACAGTTGAGTGTGTGCTAGGATACAGAAAGAAGGATCCACGGTGAGAGTGACTTGGGGACTTTAGAGGCAGGGAGAAGATCAAAGTGTCCACAGAATGCTCCATGGCAGTTGTTGAATGGCTGGGGTGTGATGGAGGTTGGGTGGAGGGTTTGAGAGAGGAAAGTGATTCTGAGGGAGCTTGAATTAGCTCATAATGGTTCCCAGGTATCGTGGTCAGTTGCCTGGAGATGCTTATTTTGTAGGTGCTTAAAATTGTGGGCCTGAGGCCAGAGCTTGGTTTTCAAGGAGGCAGGTTGAGACGAAATAATGACTTCTTGTTTAGATATGTCCTTGTCCTCAGCTCAACGTGCTAGCTGGAATGCAGGTGAGATTTTGATGTGGGCAGCAAGACCATCTGGGCCTTTGTGGTCAACAGAAGATTTTATGACTTTGTGAGGCAGCATCTATAAGATCTCATTGATGGATACCTGAGATACCAATCTGTGTGACTGGGTGAGTAGACCAAGGTTTTTGTGGGGCCCTTCTTTTCATCTCCCATCACACTCTGGGCTCACGTGCGGGAAACTGATGGCCACATGGATCCACAGAACAGCTCAAACAGTGCCATGTGTCCAGTGCAGTGCCTGCTGCTGCTATGTGTAATGCCAGTGTTGAGAGTAATGACAATGGAGAAGGTTTGTTCCCCAACTCTCCCTGTGGTCTCTGTTCAACTTGCCCTCTCTCCTGAACTCTATGACTCCACCACATATGTGCCTTACCAGATGAAGATCATCTTATGAGGGCCTTCTTGGATTTCTGACTTGTCCTCGGACGTGAGAGACTGTGGCCATAAACCATAGAGTCTGCATCCACAAGAAGAGAACTGGCTGTCAGCTTTAGGAAATACCCATGTGGATTGAGTCAGGTAGGTAGGTGTCTTGTATGATTCAGAGCAGATACCTGGAGGAAGCTTAGTAGGAATGGAGAAGCAGAAATCCATGTAAGGCTTCTCTTCTGGTGGTTGTTAGTGGGGTCTTTTTCTACCAGCTATCACTTAAGCTCTTGACAGAAAAGAAGGAGAACGCATTTTCCCCTGAGTGCTACATGGTGTTTGGTGAATGCCTGGAGTGTGGTGGCAGTGGTGTGGAGGATTAAGGAGAAGAGAGATATGTTAGGGAGCTCGAATTAGCGCATAATGGTTGCCTGGTTTCCTCGGTCAGTTGCCTGGAAAATGTTACTAAGTTGATGCTTAGATCTGGGGGCCTGAGGCAAGAGCTTGGTGTTCCAAGTGGGCAGGTGGAATCTAATATTCATTTCTTATTTTTGATATGTCCTTGTCCTCAGTCACCAGTTAGATAGCCTGCAGGTCAGATTTGGAATGTGGCTGGCCAGCCCTATTGGGATCTTAGTTGAGAGATGACTGGATGACTTTGTGGGAGCAGCATCTATTCTCAACTCAAATTGAGGGGTATTTGAGTTACCAACCTGTGTGCCCCTTGTGTGTTAAACAAAATTTTCAGGAGGTGGGGGGGGCTTCTTTTAGGTTGGAAAATGAAGGCCTCAGGACCACATAGAGCAGCTACTCATTTCTCTGGCTCCAGTGCAGTGCTTCCTGCAGCTAAGGGGATAGCCAATGTTGGAACTAATGCTAATTGAGAAGATTAGTTTCCCAACCCAAACCCCTGTGTCCTCTGTTCACGTTACCCTGTTCCCTGAGCCCTGATTCTACCACCTGGCTGCCCTATGAGCTGAGGATCATCCCGGGAGAGCTTTCTGTATGGGTGCCTGTACCTTGCATCTTGTGCGTGTGTAACCATGGACAGAGGAGTCTGCCTCTTAAAAAAAGAGAACTGGCTTGAGCTTAGTGGACCTTTGTATGAGAAAAGTCAGTCAGCCTGAGGCTGGATTAATCTCTGGGCCTGGCCCAGTCCCAGTGTTCTGGCCAGGCACTGAGTGGGCGACCCAAGCTCCTGGTCCTCAAGTACAGTCCTTTTATTCTGATGCTCTGCCCCAAGGGTCTAAATTAGAATGAGGTTTAGGTAGGGCTCTCACAGGATCCTTTGCAAGTACAAGCTGACACCTCTTATTGCTTGACTCTCTCTTGGTGGCTGGTAGATGTCCTGCAGTTGAGAAGTGCCTGTGATGGGTGACTCTTCCATCTCCACCATGCACAACCTCCTCTTCCCCTGACACTTATGGACCAAATTCCATGTTTCCAAACCTTATAGGAAGAAGAAAGCGTGCATACGCAAAAGTGTGGGAGCATTCTCTCCTGCAAGATCACATTATATGTGCCAGTGAAACATAGTGGCAGACGTGCTTTATAGCCAGTCTATTCTGGCTGTACAGGCTGGCCAAGGCCTCCTGTCGACTTCTAGGTCCAGAGGAGACCTGTGTGTGAGCAGGTTTCAGCTGACCAGAGAGGAGGGCTTGCAACATCAGGTTTGGTTATACTGACAAGGAAAGCACAGCCTCCCAGGCCTGAGCAACATGCAGCTATGACTTAAGCTTTCTACAGTGCCATCGAACTCTGGAGACTCTCAGTGCTCAAAAAAGAAGGCTTGCTGGTTGATACTGAATATCATTTCACAAATGACAATGAATCTTATCATCTGGTAAACAGAAAGGTGAATCTCCCCTAGAAAATGTAACTGGAAATGTATGTATTGGTGACACAAAAGGAGATATTGAGAGGTGTGTAAGTACATAGGTATGGAGGTAAATAGATAGGTAGGTAGGAAGAGAGGTAGATATATAAATAAGTAGGTATAAAAAGAAAATAAAGAGGTAGATAAAAAGATAAATGACAGATATACAGGTAAATAGACAGACAGACAGACAGACAGACAGACAGACAGACAGACAGACAGGTACATATATATCCAGCTAGTTGTTATCATGTTGTGGGAGTGAGCAACTTGCAGAGAAAGTTTGATGGCACCTTGAGAATTTTTATTGGTCAGCCTGAGGGACCTTGGTGTGAATTGGTCTAGGAGGAATTGGTAAGCGGAGGGGATATTCTGCAGGGTTCCTGGTGGGACATGAGATAAGTGCTCATTGTGCTTTGTGTCCAGGTGCCTGTCACCTTGGGTCTACTTGAATCCCTTCAGAGAGCTCTGAGTTGCATGGGTGCCTAACTTTTGATCAGGTAGACAGTTGAGTGTGTGCTAGGATACAGAAAGAAGGATCCACGGTGAGAGTGACTTGGGGACTTTAGAGGCAGGGAGAAGATCAAAGTGTCCACAGAATGCTCCATGGCAGTTGTTGAATGGCTGGGGTGTGATGGAGGTTGGGTGGAGGGTTTGAGAGAGGAAAGTGATTCTGAGGGAGCTTGAATTAGCTCATAATGGTTCCCAGGTATTGTGGTCAGTTGCCTGGAGATGCTTATTTTGTAGGTGCTTAAATTGTGGGCCTGAGGACAGAGCTTGGTTTTGAAGTGGGCATATCGAGATGAAATATTCAGTTCTTGTTTAGATATGTCCTTATCCTCAGCTCATTGTGCTAGTTGGAATGCAGGTATGATTTTCAAAGTGGGCAGCAAGACCCTCTTGGCCTTTGTGGACAACAGATTATTGTAGGAATTTTTGAGGCAGCATCTACCAGAACTCATAATGATGGATACCTGAGAAACCAACCTATGTGATTGGGTAAGTAGACCATGGTTTTTGTAGGGGACCTTCTTTTATCTCCCACAACACTCTGGGCTCAATCTAGGAAACTGAAGACCTCATGGATTCACAGAGCAGCCCATGGAGTGCCATGTTTGTAGTGCAGTGCCTCCTGCTGCTATGTGGGATGCCAGTGTTGAGACTAATGCCAATGGAGAAGGTTGGTTCCCCAACTCCCCCTGTGGCCTCTGTTCAACTTCCCTTGTCTCCTTAGCTCTCTGACTCCACCACTCTTGTTCTTTTTATCTAAGTTGGTACTATCCAAAATGGCTACCTATTTACAAGGTCTATGACAAGGAGTTGGTAATTTTCTACCAAAGCTGCTTTTTTTCAAGTGCTAATGACAATCTCTTTCTGTGCTTTTCCACAGAGTCCCAAGACCATGTATGTCAAGCCTATTGCTGATTTAGGTGTATGGTTGATTTTAGGTTTTCAGTGTATAAGCAGGGCTGCTTCTGACATCTCCTTCCTTCTTTAAGTATAGAAGGGCAGTGGCAATTCTAATCTTGTGAAGGATTTAAAGAAAATTTAGTAATAGAGGTGTTGTGAGGCATGGGCAAAAGAGATCATCTGGTGGATCTTCATTTGCTAGGGGACTGAAGTCCCCTAGTGTAGAGGATGGATGTTTAAAACACCCTTTGACACAGGGGCTAGTTTTGAGAGCCTTTTCTATACACTTTGATTTCCAAGTTCCTCTTTCACAGAAATTGAAGGTCTAAAATCCATTTTGTGGGTGGAGGTAGACATAGAACCACAATCCTATTGGGAAGACAGGAAATGTAGATGCTCTTTTATGCTGAATGAGTGGCATAAGGCTCCCTTGATCTGACATCCCTTTAAGGGGAAAAGACTCAAAGCAACTTGGAAGGACTAGGAATATATAAAGACCACGTAAGGCGTAGTAAGTGCTCAAGGCCTCACTTGGCAAATGAGGTCGAGGGAAGCCCTAGTCCTGCAAGACTTATTCTAGTCTGTTCAATGTAGTAAGAAGTAGTAAGTTAACACTCAGAAAAGTGAAACCCATGTAAAAAAGGAAAACTCTGATGCCCTATTGACAGAATCTCCTTCAGCAGTGTGAAGGTGCCATATACAATTCTGTCAAAGGTAAAGGTCCTGGGTTTTTTTTTATACAATGGAGACACTTTCTATCAGTGATCCTAAGTTTTCCAGTTCTTATTCAGAGTTTTGTATCATTTTAGTTTGTGTTCATTCTGAGAGAAAGCAGGCACCAACTTATTTCTGTTCCCCAATGTTTTGGATGACTGTTGCTGGCTAGGTTATTTATAGTTTGTTGAGCTACCTAGATTCAGGCAGAAATGTCACATTATTGCACATTTCTATGGACTTACCTGGCATCAGATGGCATAGGTTCTATGCTCTTATTCTAAACTTGGACTATGGGCCTCAAACCAGTGTGGGACTAGGGTCCCTTGTTTTAAAAAATGAGTCAATTATGAATCTATGCCTTATTATTTAGATACAAAAACTACTTTGACTATAGGTGGGAAGGTCATTGGTCCATTTTTGAGAGAGATAATATGTTGGGAGGATAGGAAGACCAAGAGGTCACATAATTTTTCAGTGAAAAGATTACATTGACAATTGAAAGAAA